>NC_045427.1:440028479-440328479 GCF_902635505.1 Sarcophilus harrisii | reverse complement strand
CTAAAGTCACATTAATAACTCTCACAGTTAGGACTAAAACTTAATTCTTCTGAAACTATATCCAAGATTTGTTCTTCAGCACACCACTAATTCTGTAATATCTCCCATCTCATTTTTTTTTCTCTCTGAGAGGGAAGAAACATTGTACAGAGAGAGAATGAGAAGATAACATTTAGTCTAAGTTTTCTCTATGTTGTTGATTCTGAATTTACCACCATAAAGATGAGGAGGGGGCTCAGTAAATAATTAGACCAGACCTAATCCTGTCTCAAGCACTTATTTGCTGGGTCACCCTGGGCAAGTCACTTTACCCTGTTTGCCTCTTTCCTCATCTATAAAAGGAAAACGAAATGGCAAAACATTGACATCTCTGCCAAGAAAACCCTAAATGAGCTCACAAAGGGTCAGACATGACTGAGAAATGACTTAACAAGAAGATAAAAATCCTCAGGAAATACTAGGATTTGGTTTGATATTTCAAGTGCTATAAGTTACTAGCCAGATTTTGTTGTTGTTGCCACTGCTACTGCTGTCCTTGCTGTTTGTTTATTTAATTTTTCCCTTAGTGTACTGCTCAGAATTAACCGTAGGAGACATATTACCTTTTCCAGTCCCAAGTCCAGTGCTTCAACTAGCTTATTGCATGAATTTAAGCAAGTGACCTCATATTTCCTTATTCAGTTTCCTAATCAATAAAATAGGAAGTTGGACTAGATGGCCAGTGGGGTCAATTGATTAGTTAATCAACAAATATTTATTAAGAACCAACTACAATTATGGTTCTAGACACTGATATAGACAGAGGAGAAACAGTCCCTGCTGTTTGCAAGGTAAACTAAGGGAATTGACATTCTATCATTAAAGACACACACATCATGTGATACATGGATGAATATATACAATAGATATAAGGTAGTTAAGGAGATTGGATAGGGGGATATTTGAAGCTGGGGAAACTGGGAATTCATATACTGCAATTAAAGAGGAAAAGATTGAGATTTCAGATAAAACATTTAATAGAAACTTGCTAAGACTCTTTATGATTTTTCAAATATCCCACTAGCAAGCACATCTTTAGGCTGAATGATAAACACCTAAGAACTCTACAATACTGATATGAATTACTACTGGATTTCTAATGGAGACACACAGTCAAGACATATATACTGAAAGATAGTTATCTTAGATTTTTTTTAAATCTATTTTATTATATAGCCTTTGTCACTCCATGGAAAAGGGATTGTCATATATGCCCTTAGCTAAGCCATTCCTTTTCTACTCTGAAAAGTAGTGTGACTTAGAAAAAATAAAGATTACTAGACTGGGAATCAAGAAACTTGGGTTTTACTTCTAACTCAACTACTTAAAGCTATATTGGTTAAATTGCTTGGCCTTTGAGGTTCCTCATCTTTAAAATCAGGATGTTGTTGTTGGCAAGATGGTTGTTCAAAATAACTGATCTCCAAATTTTATTGTCGTTCTTAGACTACAATTCTATATTCTGAAATCACGTTCAGTTCTCATAGTTGATGGTAAATTCTCTAAGACCACTTCCAAAAATGACTACATGAGTAGTGGTGAAGTCACTTTCGCACTCTGATTTTTGATTAGTTCCAGTGAAAGGTAGGCACAACTAAGTAGTTTAATAGATAGTGTACTAAATTTGGAGTCAGGAAGATCTGACCTCAAATCTAGCCTCAAACATTACAGCTCTATAATACTACGCAAGCCACTTAAAGTCTTTCAGCCTCAGTTTCCTCAACAGTAAAATGTGAGGATCAAATGAGATAAAATTTGTGAAGTACTTATTCCCGTGACTGGCACATAGCAGGTACATAATAAATGCCTATTTCATTCCTTTCTTCCTTACATCATATTTCTAAGATCCCTTCCAGGCATTCAATTTTATTGAAATATTGTATATTCTAAGAAGTATTCTAGCTTTTAAATTCTATGAGTTCATTTGTCTTTCTGCTTAATCCTATTATCCCATAGTAGGAATCTTAAGAATATTTCAAAAATGTATACTGATGGAAGGAAATGGCAAACTACTCCAATATGTTGTCAAGAAAACCCCAGAAGGGATCACAAAGAGTAGGACATCAACTGAAAAGACTGAACAACAGTGAATTTTTTTCAGTGGTGAGCAATAACTGTCCAATGTTCACCATGCTGCTCGTCCTGGCTCCCTTCAATGAGATACTCCATTTTGTCAGTCATAGAATTTATGAAGAAAAGATAATATAAAGGTCATCTGATTCCCTTCATTTTACATCTTGGCAAACTAAGGCCTAGAAATAGGAAATAAACCAAAGCCACAGTATGACATATAAGCAGTGAGGTCTAGAATCTGTCTTCCCACCATCAACCAATGCCATGCTGAATTAGAAAGATTATATAACTTCTGATGAAATCAGAGAATTCAAAAACAGAAAGGGACCTTGAAACAGAGGACATTATTACTGAAAGACAGGATTTTATTTGGTAAAGGAACTGGGTTAAATCCAGCCTCTGTCCCTTATGATCATTTGTGTAACACTGGGTTAGTTATTTCAATGCTTTTGTGTTTCAGTTTTCAGTTTATTCAGTACTAGACTAAATGCGTACTAAGGTTTCTGCTGTCTCTAAAATCTATTTTTGTATAATATATGTAATATAGCATAAGATATAGAATATATATTTATATAACATTATGTTTATATTATATGTAATGAGATATATTTAAGGTGTTTTTAAACTGTACAATGCTATATGTGTGTGTGTGTGTGTGTGTGTGTGTGTGTGTGCTGCATATACAAAACAATGCTATATAAAAATATATATATGCAGTAGCAGCAAGATAATACTATGGATAGAATGAGAGAATGAATAGTTCCAATCCTGCCACAGACACTAAGCTAAACTGGGTGAACTACAGCAAGTCACTAAATTTTTCTCAGTCTCAATTTTATCTGTAAAAATGGGGATAGTAATAACACCTGCCTCCCAAGATTATTGTTAAGAATAAAATGAAATAATATTTATTATAATAATGGCCAACATTTATATAATGCTTTAAGTTTTATAAACACTTTACAAATATCTAAATTGAGTCTCACAACTCTAGGAAGTAGATGGTATTATCATCCTTATTTTTACAAAAAAGAAAGCTGAAGCAAAAAGTCATTAAGTAGCTTCTCTAGGGTAATAAAGACAATAAATATCTAAGGCTATATTTGAACTCAGGTCTTCATGACCCCAGATGTGTTCTAGCCAATGTGCCTCCTAGCTGCTCAATACTTATTAAAGATTTTGTAAATCTTAAAATATCCCACATAAAAGTTAAATCTTATTATTAATGGAAGTGAGACTATTGTTCAATTCTCTTCTTTTCTACAGGAAAAAAATTGAGGCTCAGAGAGGAGAAATAATTTTTTCTTAGTCAAATCATTACCAAAGTAAAGCCTTCATCCCAAGTGTTATAACATGATGTCCAGTGCTTTTGACACTCTACTACCCCACCTCTTTTCTATGGTTCTGTATCTATATGGAGAGTAGAACAGAGCCTCATATCTCATGTCTACTCCAGGATGATATAATAAAGAGAGCCAAGTTTTCTGTCATAAAGTGCTTTGAAAAAGGAATGATGTGATAGTAAGCACTGAGTGGTGTTTCAAAATGACCAGCTTGAGACCAAAACAATCAAATATGCAAGTGTTGACCTTCAGGTTCAGTGTGATTTTTATGCATTTGGGAGCTAATATTTCCACCTACAAATTAAGAACTATTATATGTAATAATGATTTAATGTACTCCACTTAGCAAGATGGACAAGAAGAAACCCACTGACATTTCCCTGCAAGCAAAGACTAATTTGGAGATGTGTATTAATTAACTCTACTCATGCAGAACATACCAGTTGGAAACTAGGGTTTCAATTCATACTGGTCTCCTTGACTTACTGGTAAAAGTAAGTTATTCTAATCCATTTTTCTTCCATAATCATCTGTGAGATAAAGACACACCCACTGGGAGGTCAGGGGCTTCAAGTTCTATGTAATATGAAAGTTTTTGGAAATGTTCTGAAACTTAGTTTTCTTTCCCCCCCCCCAATAGTAAAATCATTGTATTGGACTAAAAGACTTCAGAATACATTCTAGCTCTTAACATTATATCTTTAAAGGTCCCTTTCAATTTTGACATTACACGTAGCATGTTCTAAGATCCCTTCCAGCATTATGTCTTTTAATGTAACATTCTACACTACTAAGTTTTCATATGGCCCTGGACAAGTAAATCCCTTAGCTTTCCTGGGCCTTCATTTTCTCATCTGAGGAAACATGAAGCTGAAGTAAAAGATAATAAAGTTCCTTTCAGCTTTAAAATCCACAATCCTATGAGAGTATATGTCCTGTGCTTCCAATTGTTTGGATAGCTTCTGGAAGTAAAGATTGTTAGGAACCAAATCAGATATTGTAGTATAATTAATTTTCAAGGATTCATTTCCCCTAATTTCACCAAATAATTTTGACCCTTCAGTGTCACCTGTGGAAATGATAGATATGCTTCTCTATGATAGTTAACTATTTAATAAAATAATAGCTAATATTTGTATAGCACTTTAAGATTTGAAAGTATTTTTGTATGTATTTTATGTATTTTAACTTATTTGGTTCCCATGCAACAATTATCCCCTTTGCCAGATGAGGAGACAGAGGCACACAGAAGTTAAGTTGATTTCCCTAGAGTCCATAGCCAATAAGAGTCTAAAGCAGAATCTGAACTCTAGTTTGCCTAACTTTAAGTTTAATACTCCATCTACTCTACTACCTTGAATCCTAATAAAATGATGTCTCTACACTCCAAAAGCCATAAGAATTGAAATTGTTGAATGTCTCAACAACAATTCCTTTGCCCCAATACTTGCTTCTCCCTTTAACAACCATGAAACAAGAAGCCCAACTCTGGCCCAAGATTTTAGGGTCTTGTCATGCTGGAATCTACTGACAAATGCGATAATAATACCAACTCTTCTGTTTCATTTGACTATATAGGGGGAAAATATTTCAGTACTACATATAGTATCTTGTTCCGGTACTATATCTGCCATATATGGATGGGCTGCCATATATGGACATTGAACTTATTCCTTTTTCCTATCATTACTGTGCCTGTTCCATGACGCTTGATTTCCTCTATCATTGAACCTGAAGGGGTGGCAATTTGAATTTGTTAGCTTTTTCCCACATGATTTTGGGCAAGTCATTTAATTTCTCTAAGCCTCAATTTCCTCCTATATAAAGTGAGCAGACTGGAGTAGTTGACTTCTCAGTTCCCTTTCAGTTCCAGAACTATGATTCTAGAACTCCAGCCCCAACTCCAAATTGAAAGAGAAGTTGGAAGTCTCCTTGCCTTCACACTTATTGCGTTTTATATATATGTATATATACAATATTTGTATATAGTTAGTAATGTATATGCATATAAGTCATGAATATGTATATATACACATTAAGTGATACATGTATATACATATGGGTATATATACATGCATATACATATTATATGTATATATACATATGTGTATATATGCACATATATGCACACATCTACACATGTGTGCTTGTGTATGCATATGTATGTGGGTGTGTATGTATGGATATTATATATATTATATATATATATATATATATATATATATATATATACACATTTACCTCCTCTACTCTATGTCCCTTATTCTTCTGAAAACACAACTGCTTCTGGTTTCTTCTGTCTGATAGCATGCTTCTTAACCTCTTCAGGACTAGGGTCTCAGAGAGCAGATCTTAATTACTTCACTTTTTCTTTTCTTTCTTTCTTTCTTTCTCTCTTTCTTTCTTTCTTTCTTTCTTTCTTTCTTTCTTTCTTTCTTTCTTTTCTGAGTCAATTGGGGTTAAGTGACTTACTTCCCCAGAGTTACACAGCTAGGAAATATTAAGTGTCTGAGGCCAGATTTGAACTCAGGTCTTCCTAATTTCAGGATGGGGTTCTATCAACTTCACCACCTAGCTGCCTTTAGACAGCAGGTGTTTTAGAAAACTAAATATAATATGTCTTTCATTCACCATCTTCTCTAAATTTATAATACTTTAGAAATTGGGCAAACTCTACAAATTATGTATTAATCTGTATTTTATTGATTATTTAGGTTTTAAAAATGATAGAGATAATGTTAATAGTAAAAAATCTAAAAACTATGTCATGCACACATTTTTAGAGCACTTTATTAAGCATTTACCAGAGAACAGGAGTAAATGTGCTATTCCATTGGGAGGAAACATTGCCTCTTTTTAAACTCTAATACAAAATAAAAGTTCTACCAGCATGGCACCCCCTCTACAATTTGATTTCCTTCTATTTTGATTTGTTTTCTTTTTCATATTTATTTCAATCCCCTACATCTACCTTACATTTCAGCAAAACCAATCCTAAACTGAGTATTACATTTCCCATTTCTGTGTTTTATACAGATGGTTTTCTCTCCTAAAACTAATAACTTTTTTGACTTCAATATACTCGTTTTGACCATGCAGTCTACCAAAATTTGTTGGTGGTTTATTTTTTTTCCAGCAAAATGCAGTTATTCATTTTTGTTTCTTAAAAATTTTAGTTTCATTATTCAGGACAGGATTTATGTTCTATGAAACATGTTCCTTGGTCTTCTCATTCCAAATCTCAATCTTATGTAATTATAAATATGCTTTTTTCTCTTCCAATTCCTAATGATCATTCTTTCCCTAAATGTCCTTAATTTGCATTAATCAACCAATTGACTGATATTTGGATCTATCTATCTATTGTGTATCTTAATGATAGAACATAAACTCCTTGAGATGATGCCTTTTCCATCTTTGTAATTGTATCCCAGGCACCAAAGAGTTCCTTTCACATGGTAAGTACCTGATAAATGCTAGTTGAATTAAATTAGACTGAAGTAAATTTCATACTTATTGATCCAAAGGCTTGGCCTCCTTGAGTTTATGGGATCATAAGATTTATAATTAGAAGGAGATATTTAAGATCAACTACCTCAATTACAAACTTATTGCAAGAATGAGGGATTTGGAGAAAAAGGACCCAAATTCCAATTCCAGTTCTGCTATTTACTATGATATAAACTTAGGCAAGTCATTCAGTTTCTCTGACCCTCAGTTTCTTCATCTTTAAGATGAGGGAATTAAACTGGGTTACCTTTCAACTCTAAATCTAAAATCTCTTCCTTCTACAAAGGTCAAAAAATGATGCTCTGCAATATTAAGTAACTCATCCAATTTAATTCAAAGGGTAAATAAAACATATTGACATTAATTCCAACCTGAAGCAAATCAACTAATTTGACATTCACATATTTAGTGGATGCTATTCTGTACTATATTATGATCAAGAAATGCAATCTCACCAAATATTTATTTCAAACATTCTAGTAGGACAAAATAGCCTCAGAATATTCAAGTAGTTCTAATGTACATATAAAAAAATAGATAATTTACATTGGAATAGATTTTTTTAAAAAATTGGAAGACAGTTTCTAAAACTTTTTTTTTTAACATTTTTTATTTAAAGTTTTGTTCCTAATTCTATCTGTCCTTCCTCCTTCCCTGAGATTGGAAGCAATTAGTTATAGGTTATATATGTACACTTATATAAAACATTTCCATATTAGTCATTTTTAGAAGAAGACTCAAATAAAAGAAATAAAAGAAAATGAAAAAAGTACTTTTTTTAGTCTGCATTCAATCAATATTGTTTTTCTCTCTGGAGGTGGATAATATGCTTCATCATTAGTCTTTTGGGATTTTCTTGAATCATTTTATTGCTGAGAATAGCCAAGTAATTTACAATTCAAAATATTGCTTTTACTATGTACAGCATTTTCCTGGTTCTGTTTACTTCACTAAGCATCAGTTCATGTAAGTTTTTTCAGGTTTTTTCTGAAATCATTCTGCCTGTCAATTTTTATAGCTAAATAATATTTCATTACAACAATACATCACAGCTTCCTTGGCCTTTCCCCAACTGATTTCTATTTCTTAGCTACTGCAAAAAGTACTACTACAAATATTTTTGTACAGATAGGTCCTTTTCCCCTTTTTAAAAATATCTTTGGGATATAGACCTTGTACTGGTATTGCTGGATCAGAAAGTATACATAGTTTTATAGCTCTTGGAAGAGACTTTTAAGTATAAAATATCAAAGCTAAAAGTGATGTTGGAACATAGAATTCTAGAATGTCAGGACTGCAAGAAACTTTCAAACACAGAATGTCATCTTTGAGAATGATCTTTAGATTACCAAATTTTATAGCTAGAACGGACATCAAGAAACCATCTAGGTAGCCTTCCCTCCACAATTTATAAAGGAATAAATTGAGGATCATAGGAGGAAAATGCTGAAAGAAAAATGAAAAAAAAGTGAAAGAAAATGAAAGAAAAAGAAAACTAAAATTTGCTCATTACATAGCTAGGGATATAGTCTAGATGCCATCCCTCCTAATCTAGTGTTCATTCTTTTATACCAAGCTGCCACTCTTGATGTAAATATGGTTTTCTAGTTTGTGGGTAGCTAGAAGGCCATTGCCAGATCACTGAGGAACTCATGCTTTGAGGTGATATTTTATCTCTTAAGAAATATGAATTATGTTTGTCACTACTTCAAATACATCTGTGTATGAATCAAGAATGAGATCAAATGTCAGCACACTAAAAATGTCACTTTACAAAAGAGAGAGGAGGAACTTGAATCCTGGATTTTGGTACCAGGAAAACCTGAGAGAATAAGTTAAAGGTCAGTTCTGAAGTGACCTCCCTGCCCAAACAGCTCCCATCCTTACATTGTATACCCAGAAAATAAAGCACAGCAATCGATTTAAATATAAGGGAGAAAGGAGGGATTCAGATGACTGAGGACTGAGGCTCCAGAGAGGAAGGAGTTCCATGGCCTCAGAAAGGCAATTGAGGGAAAGAATTTTGCAAAGTCCCAGTAATTTTAATAGTAGAGTGAGAAAGTGGCTTATTTTGCTCTGCTCTATCTCCTTCAGAAACTGGGGGAAATTTCATTTCTGGCTTTAAGAGGATTGGAGAAGGAAGACATGTCTGGCTGTTTAGTGTATATTTATGTTGGGTTTTGTGGGTGAGAGGTAGGAAGATAAGAAAAGTGAGGAGTGAAGGATAGCAACAGAGGTCAAAGAGCTATCTCACTACTTATTTAGCATAAGTTCTCTCAAAGTGTTTTACCACTCAATCCACCCATAATCAAATAGAAAATCGATATCTATTTATCAAATTCTCTTGCATCATTACATCTAGACAGACTTTTGGGGTGAGGAGAAAGAGAAGGTTTCCTTGATTAAATCAGTTTGAACTGTCAGTTAATTTTCAAGATGCTTGAGAAGGGTAGTTTGATAAATTTCCAAACTCAGGACAGTTATAGTCAGTTGCCCTGAGGTTGGGAACTGAGTTTGTTTTGATTATAATGCCACATTTGGAAGCTCTAATGTGTATGGGCATCATTTACATTATTGAACAGCTGTGCAACTCTCTAAATTTGCTTGTCTGCCATAATCTATGGATAATAATAACTAATCCATATAAATTATAAATACAAAATATGTCATCTTAAATACAGAACAATCTATGAGTTGAGCTGAGCAACAAGTTTTAGGAAATGGTGAAGGTTAAAACTTCTTTCAGTCTCTCTGATATCAACTGAGACCTAGAATTAGTAACAAGTTAGATATATAAGGTGTTAAAGCCAATATGACCTTTAGAGATCAAATTTACAATTGAGTAAATTAAACCTATAAAACGGGAAGCAACATCTAATCCATCTAAGATTACTCAGGTACCTAGCTGAGACTAGATACCAGGTTCTCATAGTTCAATATTCTTTCCACCCAACTGATTCCCTTACATAGATATATTTTAAATGCTTTTAATAGGAATTGATATACTTATGTTTGTGAAATTATATAGATAAAATTGGGGAAAAAACATTAGAATAGAAATTAGGAGACAAAGATTTTAGTGCTAGAAGGAACCTTAGAGAGAATCCAAGAAGGTAAACCACTTCCTGCTTTCAAAATCTGGAAACTACCTTCCAAAAGGGAAAATGACTTGCCTAAACTCATAGGATATGTCTGTGGTATTGTTGCAATTTGAACCCAGGTTTCTTGAATCCTAATTTTCTTTCTACCATACTAATTGGTTTTTCATTTTTTCTCTTCTCTACCCCCCATCCTCTTACCATATGCTACTGAGCTCTCATATGCTGAACAGAATAGAATTAGTGAGCAAAATAGCAGAGAATTCATAATTGAATTTTAATCTCAGCCCCGCTACTAATTATCTCTATAAAAAAAAATCTTGAGAAAGTTATCAGCCTTTCTTAGTTTTAAATTTTCTTTTTCATAAATTGGTAAAATTAGATGATCTATAAAGTCTATTCCCTCTCCAAAATGCTTTGGTCCTAACACTTCCTTAATTACTCCCTGAATGCTCAAACCTATAGTAAATATTAAGAAAGGATGTAAGAGACATAGACAAAATGGTGTGTTCTTTTTAAGAGGTCTGATAAATTAGGAGAACAAGGAATAGCATACTGATCTGTGGATAAAGAAGGAAATGCTAAAGAACCTTATGACATGCAAAATGGGTTATTTTGATTATATTAAATTAAAAAGGTTTTCATAAACAAAACAAATGCAGCCATGAATAGAAAGAAAGCAAAAAACTGGGGGGGGATTTTATATTCAATGTTTCTGATAAAGTTCTCATTTCTAATATATAAAGAACAGGGTTAAATTTATAAGAATACAAACCATTCCCCAATTGATAAATGGTCAAAAGAGATAGATAGTCAATTTTCAGACAAATAAATTAAAGCCATTTATAGTCATATGAAAAAATGTTCTAAATCACTATTGATTAGAGAAAAGCAAATTAAGACAACTCTGAGGTACCACTTCACACCTCTCAGATTGAATAAGATGACAGGAAAGGATAATGTTAAATGTTAGAGGGAATGAGGGAAAACTGGAACACTAATGCATTGCTGGTAGAATTGTGAACTGATCCAACCATTCTGGAGCACAATGTGGAATTATGTCCAAAGTGCTATAAACATTGACCTCTTTGATCCAGCAGTATTTCTACTGGGTCTGTATCCCAAAGGTTTCATAAAGAAGAGAAAAGAACCTACATGTGCAAAAAATGTTTGTAGCAGCCCCATTTGCAATGGCAAGGAGCTGGAAATTCAGTGGATGTCCATCAATTGGGAAACAGTTGAATAAGTTATGGCATATGAAAATGATGGAATATTATTGTTCTCTAAGAAATGATGAGCAGACTGATTTCAGAAAAGCTTGGAAAGACTTACATAAATTGATGTTAAGTGAAGTGAGCAGAACCAAGAGAATTTTGTACACAGCAACAACATTATATGATGATCAACGGTGATGGACTTGACTCTTTTCAATAAAGAGATAATTTAGGACACTTCCAATAGACTTGTGATGTAAAGAGCCATCCCATATTCAGAGAGAAGACTATGGAGACTGAATGTGGATCACATAGAATATTAACTTTTCATTATTATTGCTGTTTGTTTGCTTGTTTTCTTTTATTTCTTATTTTCCCCTTATTTGATTTTTCTTACACAGAATGATAAATGTGAAAATATGTTTCGAAGAATTACACATGTTTAATTTGTATTGGCTCACTTGTTGTCTAGAGGAGGAAAGAAAGGGAAGAAAGAGGGAGAAAAATTTGGAACATAAGGTTTTGCAAACTTTAAACTTATCTTTGCATGTATTTTGAAAAATAAAAAGCTATTATTATTAAACATACACACACATACATACACAAAATGTTTAATATTATTTGAGAGACAAGACTCTGATCCAGAAAGAAAAACAAGAAAAACACAATGGGTGCTAAGTTCTAGGACTGTCAACAAAAAAGCTATAGAATCTTAGACAGAAGAGATTAAATTGTGCTAATTTAGGGAATACTTCATTGAAAAAGCATAATTTATTCTTGGTCTTGAATCACAAAATATGGGTTAGAGGGAACCTCAAAGTTTGTTTCTAATCCAACTAGTACAGTCCATAACATCCTCTTAATCCTAACCTCTTCTTGAAGACCTTCTGTGATAGGGTCCACTTGCCACAGGCAGACCATTCCCCTTTCTGTTGTTAGGATGCTTGTCTTTTAACTGGTCTTTCCCTCTTCAGTTTTTGTGTCACTGACCCTAACTCAAAAAAAAAAAAATGAATCCCTCTCATGTATGTCAGTACTTAGAATACTAGAGTATATTAATTAAAGTTTCATGTTGAAGGAGGGGTTGGATTTGATTGAACTGGGAATCAGATCATTATAGATGAGATGAATGACATGATCTCATATATTAGTTCCTTATGTATATGGCAGGAGAAAAGGATAAGTATGTACAAAATACAGATCAAAGAACTGACTAGATTATTCTTAAGAGATGTGTTTATATCATGAAGAAATAGAAAGTGAAGAAAAAGTGTATTTGAACCAGGTATGTTCCATTTGGTCTTTTGGAGCAAAAGGCCTTTGTGACGTTTTATTGTTAACCCTAAGGATGTAATAAGAGATTAAGAATACCTTGGTCCCAGAATGGCTATTAGGTACTAATTGTTTGGGACTACTGCCATAGGTAATTGTGTAGCAAGGTGGAAGTATTATCTTTGATAGGTGTGTAACAGAAGAACCAGGACAGAGAAATGAGACAGAAGCTTCACAATCAGAACAAGAAAGAAAAAGCAGTTGATATTGGTCATTCCAGAGAGGAGGTGATTGAAAGAGTGTTGAATAATTGTGCTAATTCATTTGGAGGAATAAGAAGAAAGGTCTTTTTTTCCTATGGAGAACAGAATGACAAGAAATAGGTTGACAAGAAATAAGTTGTGAGATAGTCAGGGAAGACAAGGAAAATTTTTCTGATATTATTTTGAGGATGGTGGTGTTATCATTTGTGTTATAGAATAACTGGGAAAAGGGAAAGAATTAGGTCAAGCAAGCAACAAACATTAAGCACCTGTAGATTATAAATCTAGTGCTAAGTGCTAGAGATTTAAAAAAATTCCTGTTGTTAATTATCTTACATTTTATGTATTATATGTAAGACAATCCAATCCAAAGTAACTTAGTCAGGAAATACTTCATTGAAAAAAACAATACAATTTGTCCTTGGTCTTGAATCACATAATATGGATGGAACCTCAAAGATTCTTTCTAATCTAAAGAGCACTGGTACATAGCATCCTCTTCATTCTAGCCTCTGTTTGAAGACCTGCTGGATAAGACTACTAATGCCATAGGCAGCCATTCTCCTTTTTTAGCAGCAATTGTTAGGATACATACATACTCACTTACAAAATCTTATGTACCAAATTTTTCTCCCTCCCTCTCCCCTTCCCTTCCTCCCCTAGACAACAAGTAAACCAATGTTGTAAAATGACAACACTGCAAAAATAAGTAGACACAAAATAGAGCAAATCTCCACAACTAGTTGACACAGTAAATAGAGAACCAAGCCTGGAGTTAGGAAAAACTGAGTTCAAAATCAGCCTCAGACATTTATTGGCTGCATGACCTGGGCAAGTTACTTAACCCTATTTGCCTCATTTTTCTCATCTGAAAATGAATTGTAAAATCATGAAGAGTTACACATTCCTGAAACAACAAAACAACAATGAAAGCAAAATATAATAGATACAAAATAATCTTTGTCAATAATGGTTATAAGTATCTTGCAAATCCTACAGATACATTTAACTGAGTTTTGAAGGAAACCAAGGAAATAGATGTGAAGAAGAATAACCCCTTAAGCCTGGAGAACAAGTACAGAGGGCTAGATATGGGAGATAGTGTATTATGTATGAAGAGCAATAACTTGATCAATGTGGGGGAGTCTGGGAATGGATGATTGGGAAGACATATATAAGAACATTGGAGAAGTAAAAGAGGAGCAAAATTAAGCACCTGCTTTGTGGCAGACACTATACTAAGTGCTTTCCAATTGTTAACTCATTGGATCCTCACAAGAACTCTTTGACACAGTTAATAATCTTATAACATTCCATAGTTCAGAAAACTGATGCAGACAGAGGTTAAATGAATTGCAAAGGATTGTACAGCTTTGTTTCCTGACTATAAACCCAGTGCTCAATCCACTGTCCAAACTATGAAGAGCTTTAAGTTTCAAGCATAAAAGCCCATTTTATAAGTAATAAGGAGCCACTATAATTTATTTAGGAAGAAGTAGATCATGTAAAAAACGACATATACTTTCTTTTCACTGCAGGCAGTTTAGCTGGGACTGTTGCCTAAAGTCCAATTACTGGTATGTCTGCTATCTTCCTAAAGTCTAATATCTTGTAGTTCTATAATGCTTTACAATTCTCATAAATTAGGGTTTTAATAAATGCTATTTTTGTGGAGCTAATTGGGGTCATATAACTAGTAATTATCTGAGGCTGGATTTGAACACAGGTCCTTTTGACTCTAGAGTCAAAGGTGTTCTATTCACTGCCTCACCTACCTAAAAAGTGTTAATTAATTAGATAAGTATATATGTGTATGTATTCTATAAAAAATATCAAATTGTGATGGAATTCTATGGTGCTATTTAATTAGATCTGACTTTTCTGTGTGGAAAATGTTTTGTAGTTGTATTTCTAACAGTTTTTTAGTTGATCCTCTAGGGTTTTCTAAGGATTGTGGTGTTATTTAAAAACAATAACAGCATGTGAGATGGCTTCAGAAAAATGTGGGAAGACATATAAACTGATACAAGTGAGAAGAACCAGGAAAACGCTGTACATGATAACAATATTATAATGAAGATCAATTGTGAAAGATTTAGCTATTACTACTGGGCTTATACCCCAAAGACATACTAAAGAAGGGAAAGGGACCTGTATGTGCCAAAATGTTTGTAGCAGCTCTGTTTGTAGTGGCTAGAAACTGGAAAATGAATGGATGCCCATCAATTGGAGAATGGTTGGGTAAATTGTGGTATATGAATATTATGGAATCTTATTGTTCTGTAAGAAATGACCAGCAGGATGAATACAGAGAGGCTTGGAGAGACTTACATGAACTGATGCTGAGTGAAATGAGAAGAACCAGGAGATTATTATATACTTCAACAACGATACTGTTTGAGGATGTATTCTGATGGAAATGGATTTCTTTGACAAAGAGAAGATCTAACTCAGTTTCAATTGATCAACAATGGACAGAAGCAGCTACACCCAAAGAAAGAACACTGGGAAATGAATGTAAAATGTTTTCATTTTTGTTTTTCTTCCCACGTTATTTTTACCTTCTGAATCGAATTCTTCCTGTGCAACAAGAAAACTGTTTGGTTCTGCACACATATATTCTATCTAGGATATAATGTGGCATATTTAACATGTATAGGACTGCTTGCCATCTGGGGAAGAGGGTGGAAGGAGGGAGGGGAAAAATCGGAACAGAAGTGAGCACAAGGGATAATGTTGTAAAAAATTACCCTCACATGTGTTCTGTCGATATAAAGTTATAATTATTTTTTAAAAAAGAAAGATTTAGCTACTCTAATACAATGATTCATAATAATTCCAAAGGACTTGATTAAAAATGCTATCCACATCCAGAAAAAGAAATTATGAACTCTGAGTACAGATTAAATCATGCTTTTTTCACTTTCTTTTGTGGCTAATATGAAAATATATCTGGATGGAAAAAAAATCAAAGACAAAGAAACTATGGGTAAACTTGCAAGGTTATCTTGAATTTGGGGCTAAATATGATTTTAAAGGTGATTCAGTCTAACTTCCTTGTGGTAGATGAGGAAAATGAGGGCCAGAAATGAGAAGGAACTTATCCAATGTCAGGCATTGATAAATACCAGAATATGGGCTCAAATACAGGTACACTGACTTCAAATGTAGTATTCTTTCAACATCATGTTGACGCAAAATTTTTACGTTTGTTTGATTTATATTGACTCGTTTAGGACAAAACAAAATATGAAAGAATATGCTATTTGTTCCTTTTTAAACTTTATTTCATTTTGTTTATTTAATTTTTTAAATAAAATTAAATTGAATTAAATTTGTTAAATTGAATGTACAAAGTTAACTCCTTCAAAGCAATCTGTGAGTTGGGTAATTCCAATTTACCAATAAGGAAGCTAAGATACATAAAAGTCACATAGCTTACCCAAGGAAAAACAGAATAGGGGCTTGAAACTAGGTCTCATGATGCCAAGTTCAGCATTCCTTCTATTCTTTTAGATTTCCCTGATCACAAAAATTCAGCCTTATCTAACAGTATATAGTTCTACATAGATACACCTGTGCCTTACATTTGGGACATGAATTATATTTGATGTGATATTCCCTTCTCTACTGTGCAATTGCAGTTTTATATCCTGTAACCTTTCATAGGCCAACCAAAATCTCATAATATAGCTTTTTTTATTTCTAAGCTTTTTCTAATCAGTATACTGATATCTCCTTGCATCATTGTTATCTGTATTGTTATGGGGTCCCTCTTCTAGACTATAAGGTTCTTGAGAACAGAGCATGCACATCCTATTTAATATTTGAATTCCCTTCATTATCTACCACAGTTCTCATCACACAATAGACAATTAATATTTCTTATTGCTATTGCTATTGCTGAGTTCACAGATATCATGCAATAAACAATTCCTAAATTGAACTGAAGTGAAGCCTGGCAGAAAGAGGTTTTCAGCACTTTTGCATATGTAAGAGATGTATAACTCCTCATCCAGAAACAGGCTTTCAGACAGTATGTCCCCAGCATCCTGGAATGATGCCAGAGGAAAATCTAACTCCCTCATTTCTAGCAAGGACTTTGCCCATTAAAAACATAGCCTTCACCTGGAGTACCTGAGACATTCATTTCTGGAGCCCATCTGCCTTGCTTATTGGAGTGCTTAAAGTTCAATCATTTGGGAAGCTATGATTTCTTCATGCTGGGCTTCTCCAAATCATAGGACTTGAGAGTCACAAGGGAGGCCACCTCTGAATATCCATTTTTTTCAGCTCATTTTACATTCAAGAGTCTCCTTCTATCTCTTTCCTATAATTCTGCATCATATGGCATTAGAGAGGACAGTAGAAAGCATGTGGCTTTTCACCAGCTCAAATGCATATTGTAAATAAGACTGTTCTTCCTAACTGTGTAGAATGAGATTGACTATTGCAATATTTTATCTGCTGGGTGGGCAATTCATTAAAACAGATATCTAGTGTTTTAATCACTCTGCCAAACTACCATCTGTTTCCACCTCTCTTTCTCCTGCTACCCCAAACATGTCCCCCGCCTCCCCCTCTAGAATAAGCCAGGTCTCAATATATGAAGGGACAGCTTGCAAGGGGAGTTTTTTGTGCCTGTATAATAATTCATCTTCTGAGCATGACAGAGCAAGCAGTTGGATACTCTGAATCTGCACAACAGTCTCTGCTCCACAAAACCCTGACTCTTAGAAAAACAGTGGGACCTGCCCAGTCAAGCAATACCCCTTCTGAACCAAAGATCCAAGCCAACATTTCTGCAGGGGCTCAGGTATTTCCTCTTCAGCCTTTTCAAAAGGAGCTCTTGGAAAAGAAATTCAAGGTAGTGATGCTGATAACAATTTGTGATATACAAGAAATAGCTCACATTTCTATAATGATTTACAGTTTCTAAAGTGATGTCTTCACAACTATCCAAAATTTTTTTAGTATTAATAGGATCATAGAATAATATGGTCATATATTTAGACTTCAAGAAACTTTAGAAGTCATCTAATCCCATCTTTTCATTTTACATTTGAGTGCCAGACAAGTTAAATTATTTGTCCAAGATCACAGAAAGTTAAGATTCAAGCCCAGGATCTCTTACTGAAGAGTTAGCATTTTTCTACTGCATGATGTACTTCATACGATTACTGTACACTTCAGAAAACAAGGGCTTGAGAAGATGCTGGGACTTATTCTTGGTCACATAGTTAGCAAATGTCAGAATAAGGATGGAAGTGATAATGAGTCTAAGTCTTTTCTCTCTAATGACTAGACATTACCATTTGCTAGCTACAATCTGAGTTTTGGTGACCACGACCAGTTGGGTAAGTACAAGTTCTTTCCCTAGTTCTTTTCAAAAGAACATTGTAGAAAAACGTGACACATTTGAAATCAGAACACCAAGAATTTATTATTACCCCACTTCTGGCTTTGACACAGTATAATTATGAACATAGTTAAATCACATGGATACTTTCTACATTATTCTATGTATATAAGTGTACATGTATGTATACACACATGTATACATACGTACATGTATGTATGTGTGTAATATATGTATAAATATTATATCTATAATTTTTTTGGATCCAGAACCATGGCTTTATCAGTGTGGGGAATAGTACAAAAAAATCTTTTACCCACACAAGTCAGCAACTTGTTCATAAGTTGTTTCAGAGTATATCCTGTATACTCTGTATCCTGTACCATTGAAAGGTTAAGTGACTTTTTTTGTCCATAATTAATCATGCAAATTATATTAGAGGGAGGATGAATGTATGAGTTTTAATTCTGAGAATAGTCTTTCCACTATTCTATATTTCCTCTTATATCTGTTATTAAGCAGGTGATGGCTACCATATTTTGTAATAGTTTATGCTTTGAATTAGATGATTTCTAAACTCCCTTTTGTCTCTACATTCCTATGATGTTTAACTTTTTGTTATTTTCCTCCTTTCTGGCCTTCAGTCTTCCTGATATTTCTGTCTTGATAACCTAGAATACGTGTTTTCTCCTAGTCACTCTTTCCTCCAACCCCCAATGGAAGCAGTCCCTCAGTCCACAGTTACCAGACAGCAATTCTCTATACTCAGTCCCTTCATTGACAATGATAAGATATAACCTACTAAAGGAAGTCTTTTGAAGCCTATTAAGAATAGAAAAGCTATAGGGCTTAACCTTCCTTTTCAGTAAATGACTATAAAGACATTGCTAGAAGACTTTTCTTCTTAGTGACATATTTATTAGCAAAATTCATTATTGTAGAACAAAATTTCTATAACAGACAGTCAAAGAAGGTCAAAGGAAAGATATATCCCTCAAGTTTATTCCAATATAAAGTCCCATTGCAAATCAAGAAAATAAAAACAAAAACTATTTAATTCACTCTCTATTTTCCAAATGTATTTTCTCTAGTGCTCCCTGGAATTCTAGCTCTTAGAGATGAGATGTTGTTTCTTAATATCAAGACTTTTCTTTCTTTAGGGAAAAAAAAAAACACCTCTTTATTCCTTATAAACTTTGCCATTTTCTACCACAGGAAATCTTCCCAGATTCAATCAACTAATTACAATTATGCATATTTTACCTTTCCCTTTTCCTTTCTACTGGTTCCATCTTCCTGCACATACCCTGTACACAGAGATCCTTCATGTATTTTTTTCAAAGCTCAAACTCAAATGACATCTTCTCCATAAAGCTTTCTCTAGTGCCCCTAAGGTGAAAGTGACCACTTGCTTCCTATTTTTATAATGCCATATAACACTTTTTTTGACATGTCTCTTTCTTCATAGTTATGTGGGATATGTCTTTCCTTCTACTACATTGTAAGATATTTAAAAGTTGGATTATATTGTACCTACTTTCTCATCTTTAGTGAGAAACACATCTGCTTCAATAAATCTGTGGACTAATCAAAAGTAGATATCCCCATTTGTTAGTTCAATTGGTAACCCACTTATACTTTTTATCATAAACTATTTATTCTTTCTTGTTCACATCTTCCTATAAATCCTCCATGGGTCTTCTATCTAATTTTATTTCCTAGCACACAGGGACTGCTTTTGCTTTTCTTTCTATCTTCAGTATTTAGTACAATTCCTGGCATGTCAAAAAAATGTTTATTGACTGATTGACTACAGGGCTTTTTTTGATAATTAATTAACTGTTTAAATGCACATTGATTTATGAATTATGTTGGGAGAGAAAAATCAGAATGAAATGAAAATCATGGAAGAGAAAAAAAAACAGAAAAAAGAAGCAAACATAGCATTTACATTCAATCTCCATAGTTCTCTTTCTGGATGCAAATAGTGTTTTCTATCCAAAGTTTATTGGGATTGTCTTGGATCCGTACTACTGAGAATAACCAAGTCTTTTATAGTTGATCATCATAAAATTTTGCTGTTACTGTTTACAATGTATTTCTGGTTCTGCTTTTTTTCTCTCAGTATTAGTTCATGTAAATCTTTCCAGGCCTTTCTAAAATCAGATTGTTCATCATTTTTTAAAAAATAGAATAGTAATATTCCATCACCTTCATTTAACACAACTTATTCAGCCATTTCCTAATTTTGGGCATCTATTCACTTTCCAATTCTTTGCTACCACAAAAACATCTGCTATAAACATTTTTGCACATGTAGTCCTTTTCCTTCCTTTATGATTTCCTTGGGATACAGATCCAGTAATAGTACTGCTAGGTCAAGAAGTATGCACAGTTTGATAGCCCTTTGGGCATAATTCCAAATTGCTTTCCAGAATAATTGGATCATTTTACAACTCCACCAATAATGCATTAGTGTCCCAGTTTTCCCACATCCCCTTCCAACATTTATTACCTTTTCCTATCATCTTAGTCAATCTGAAAGGTATGAGGTGGGTACTCAGAGTTGTTTTAATTTGTATTTCTGCAATCAAAAGTGATTTAGAGCATTTTCCATGACTATAGATGGCTTTAATTTCATTGTCTGAAAATTGTTCATATCCTTTGATATGTTTTGTTTTGTTTTGTTTGTTAAGGTGTTTATTTTGTTGTTACTAATGTATCACATGTTTTTTTTAATCCTTTATTCTCAATACAAACGCATTGTATATGTTTTTTCTGATCATAACATAAATAATAGTCTTTAAAAAAAACGAGTATATATCAATACGGAAAATATGTAAGGAATCCCTTTTTCTATTTTAACTGACCAAGATATCCTCTTTGACTATGATGATCATCTTCAATGAGCATATCTTTCCCTAATTTTTTTTTACTTTCCCTTGATCTCAAAAGTCAAAAGGTTATTGAATAGTATTTAAAAATAACCATCAAGGAATCTAGTATACATTGTCTCTCTTCCTCCCTTTTTCCCTTCCTCCTCCGTCTTTCTAGTATATGGTGATTTAATTTTTAAAACTGTTTCACATAATGCTTTAAGTTTATCTCATTTGATCTACACAATGATTTACACAGTGAAGCATGTGCTTTTTAATATTTCTGGCTTCTGGCACCACTGCAGAATGAGTGTTAAGCCTGAAGTCAGACAGACCTGCCTGAGTTCAAATATGGATTTTGATATCTCCTAGCTCAGTGACCCTGGCCAATTCATTCAACCTCTGTTTCTTTAGTTTTCTAATAATATATATGGGAATAATATATTTCTTAATTTGCTAATATATAGGTGGTAATAATATCATCTACTTCCAGGGATTATTTTGAAAATCAAATTAGATAACATTTATAAAAAGTACTTAATGCACTTCCTGGCACATAGAAAGCAGTATACAAATGCTTGTTTCCCTTTTAACTTCCTATTATCATTCTTATGTGTAAAATGAGAAAACTGAGACTGAGTAAAATTAAATGACAAAAATTGCACAATTTACTCCTTGTTAGAACTCTTTAAAAGATATATTTGGCTTGAATAAGTCTTTTTTAAAGTAAATAGTAATAAATATAGCAAGATGTTATATTCTCTATAACCTTTTAGTCAATTTGGGACTATGGTGATATCTCCTGTTGTAGAAAATTACTTATGAAATTCTACTTATTACCTTCTCATATTTTCATCATAAATGTATAGTTAATTTTCATACATATGTGTTTAATCAAGATGAGAAAGTATATAGACCAGCAAATAATAAAAATAGCTTTGGGTGCCACTGTTTTCTATATACTTTTTTTGTGTATTTTCTAATGATGATAAGTTTAGATTTAGGGAACCCAAATGAGATTAGGGTTTCTGGTGGTCAGGGAGTTAAATGATAAGGTCTAGTGGCAAGTTCAGGGTTCAGGGAACCAAATGGAGAGGTTTGGCTCCCCTGCAACCTCTTGGGATTCAGAGCAAGGGTAGGAAGTTTTGGGGACTCCCTTCTGGTGGCTCAGATATTTTCTGTAAAAGAATTTACAGATCCGAAAACTTAGATTGATAAAAGAAGTTTATTATGGGGATTGGAAGTAAGGTTAGAAATCCTGACAGAGAGGCATTAAGTTTGTTTAGGAAATAGGAGAGGGTAAAGAGAAGATGGCACTGGAAAGAATATTCCAGTGGACAAAGGCTCCTTGGCATAGCATGGCATAGCTGGCATGTTTGGAACCTCTGCAAAGAGAGGGTTTTAGTTTGGCTCTTTTATAATGGGAGCTTTAGCTGAAGGGAACTTTTGGGTAGAGGCCCAAGTTGACTCATCACTGGGTTGATTCTTGAGCTGGAATTTGAATTGAATTCAATGAGTTTCAGGACTGAGCCTACCCCACCTAGATAACAAGGATGAAACTGTTTGTCCTCAGGGCAGGGTACCTCACTGAAGCAGAGTTGAAGGAGACTTTCTCCTTTAAGGATTTTTTGGGGTCCCCTCTTCAATGACATAGCATGTAAAATGAACCCTTGCTGCTTTTAAGATTTCCTAATGTGTATGTACTTGGACTCATCCAATTATTCTTTAACAAAGTTAGATGAGTGGCATTTCTACTTCTTTATATTACATTTCCATTTATGATGGAAATCTTAAATGCTATTTCTAAATATGTCATAAAGTTATTTCTATCTATAAATGCTTTGGGGTGGTACACTAAAAATGAGTCTTATGCCAGGATATCATAGACTTGTTTTGGTCTTCACTAATTTTGGTTATTTTGTGAGATATTCATAATATTTGTCCTTACTACTCTATAATAGTGAGTTTGTTTTTCACATTATTTTTTCTTAGTTTCCATGTCTCTCTCCTAGCAAGACTATCTAGTTTTGTTGTTGTATTTTTGTTTGTTTGTTTGTTTGTTTTAGCTAGCTAAGTCCTTTTCTGGGTTCTTTTGACCTTACTGTTATTGCATTTAACTTCACATCAAGGTTTTGTTTGTTTTGTTTCATTGTTTGTCTTTAAGAAAGTTGCAATCATTTCACAATCTTTGCTTTTTATTTTTAATTTCTCATTAGATCAGGCTTAATTTGCTGAAGTTATACTCAATCATATCTTAGTATTATCCTACTTTTCATGAGATGATTATTTTGACTTTTACTTTAACAGTCAATTGCCTGGTCTGCTTCTTCCACAGCAATACCCAGTGATTTTCTGATTACTAAAATATAGTCAGCTTCCATTTTGTGACACTGTTTGGCATTTCTGATTCTCTCCCTGAAGAAAATATTCATGATGTCACTGCAGGGGTCCTCAAACTTTTTAAATAGGGGGCCAGTTCACTGTCCCTCAGACTGTTAGAGGGCCGGACTATAGTAAAAGCAAAAACTTTGTTTTGTGGGACTTTAAATAAAGAAATTTCATAGCCCTGGGTGAGGGGGATAAATGTCCTCAGCTGCCACATCTGGCCTGCAGGCCATATTTTGAGGACCCCTTTAATTAGAGTAAAGCCTTGCTTATGGGGCTGCCTACTTGCCCTCTTACTTGTCTTAAACTCAAACCATTTTTTTGCTAAAATGTATTTATTTTTATTTTTTGCTATTTTAAAATCACTGAATTTTAAAGCATTTGTTGACTTGGTTTGGAGATTGTCCTTAAATCTATAGTCTTATTGCTGTATGTTGATAGAATTTACATATAAGTTGATATGATCTTTTGTTGCCTATGTTCTTTATGACCATTGCAAAGTAGTAAGACCAGCATATTCCATGAAAAGAGGATTTGCCTGAAAAATTATAAGTAATTATTCCCAAATCTTTTGTTTCCTTCTCCAAGAAGGACCTGGAAAACATACTTCCATTTTGATGCAATCCCTTTTTGTTTTCTAGTTTTATTTAGCGAGATGTTTTAAACATTTATTTTATATCAATCAGTGCCCAGAGCAGTGAATACAAATACAAAGAAATGAAGTGCTTTCTACTCTCTCTTTTTTTTTTTTATTTTTATTTAATAGCCTCTTATTTACAAGATATATACATGGGTAACTTTACAGCATTAACAATTGCCAAACCTCTTGTTCCAATTTTTCACCTCTTACCCCACCCCCACCCCCTCCCCTAGATGGCAGGATGACCAGTAGATGTTAAATATATTAAAATAGAACTTAGATACACAATAAGTATACATGACCAAAACATTATTTTGCTGTACAAAAAGAATCAGGCTCTGAATTATTGTACAATTAGCTTGTGAAGGAAATCAAAAATGCATGTGTGCATAAATATAGGGATTGAGAATTTAATGTAATGGTTTTAGTCATCTCCCAGAGTTCTTTTTCTGGGCATAGCTAGTTCAGTTCATTACTGCTCCATTAGAAATGATTTGGTTGATCTCGTTGCTGAGGATGGCCTGATCCATCAGAACTGGTCATCATCTAGTATTGTTGTTGAAGTATATAATGATCTCCTGGTCCTGCTCATTTCACTCAGCATCAGTTCGTGTAGGTCTCTCCAGGCCTTTCTGAAATCATCCTGTTGGTCATTTCTTACAGAACAGTAATATTCCATAATTTTCATATACCACAATTTATTCAGCCATTCTCCAACTGATGGACATCCATTCAGTTTCCAGTTTCTAGCCACTACAAAAGGGCTGCCACAAACATTCGATTGCACATACAGGTCCCTTTCCCTTCTTTATAATCTCTTTGGGATATAATCCCAGTAGTAACACTGCTGGATCAAAGGGTATGCACAGTTTGATAACTTTTTGAGCATAGTTCCAAACTACTCTCCAAAATGGTTGGATTCGTTCACAACTCCACCAACAATGCATCAATGTCCCAGTTTTCCCGCATCCCTCAACAATCATCATTATTTTTCCTGTCATCTTAGCCAATCTGACAGGTGTGTAGTGGTATCTTAGAGTTGTCTTAATTTGCATTTCTCTGATTAATAATGACTTGGAGCATCTTTTCATATGACTAGAAATAGTTTCAATTTCTTCATCTGAGAATTGTCCGTTCATATCCTTTGACCATTTTTCAATTGGAGAATGGCTTGATTTTTTATAAATTAGAGTTAATTCTCTATATATTTTGGAAATGAGGCCTTTATCAGAAACTTTGACTGTAAAAATATTTTTCCCAGTTTATTGCTTCCCTTCTAATCTTGTCTGCATTAGTTTTGTTTGTACAAAAACTTTTCAGTTTGGTATAATCAAATTTTCTATTTTGTTATCAGTAATGATCTCTAGTTCTGCTTTGGTCATAAAGACCTTCCCCTTCCATAGGTCTGAGGAGGTAAACTATCCTATGTTCCTCTAATTTATTAATAATTTCATTCTTTATGCCTAGGTCATGAACCCATTTTGACCTTATCTTGGTGATCAGGCGTTAAGTATGGATCAATGCCTAGTTTCTGCCATATTGGTTTCCAATTTTTCCCAGCAATTTTTATCAAACAGTAAGTTCTTATCCCAAAGCTGGGAACTTTGGGTTTTGTCAAAGACTAGGTTGCTATATTTGTTGACTGTTTTATCCCTTGAACCTAATCTATTCCACTGATCAACTAATCTATTCCTTAGCCAATACAAATAGTTTTGGTAACTGCTGCTCTATAATATAATTTTAGATCTGGTACAGCTAAGCCACCATCATTTGATTTTTTTTTTCATTAATTCCTTGAAATTCTTGACCTTTTGTTTTCCATATGAACTTTGTTGTTATTTTTTCTAGGTCATTAAAATAGTTTTTGAGTCTGATTGGTATAGCCTAAATAAATAGATTAGTTTAGGTAATATTGTCATCTTTATTATATTTGCTCGCCCTATCAAGAGCATTTAATATTTTTCAATTGGTTAGATCAGACTTAATTTGTGTGAAAAGTGGTCTGTAATTTTGCTCATTTAGTTTCTGATTTTCCCTTGGCAGATAGATTCCTAAATATTTTATATTATCAGTAGTTACTTTTAAATGGAATTTCTCTTTGTAACTCTGACTGTTGGATTTTGTTAGTGATATATAAGAATGCTGATGACTTATGTGGGTTTATTTTATAACCAGCAACTTTGCTAAAGTTGTGGATTATTTCTAATAACTTTTTAGCAGAATCTCTGGGGTTCTCTAAGTATACCATTATGTCATCGGCAAAGAGTGATAATTTGGCTTCCTCATTGCCTATTCTTATTCCTTTAATCTTTTCTCAGCTCTTATTGCTATAGCTAGTGTTTCTAATACAATATTAAATAGTAACGGTGATTGTGGGCAACCTTGTTTCACTCCAGATCTTATTGGGAATGGTTGCAGTTTGTCTCCATTACATATGATGCTTACTGATGGTTTTAAATAGATGCTGCTGATTATTTTAAGGAAAAGTCCATTTATTCCAATACTCTCAAGTGTTTTTAATAGGAATGGATGTTGGATTTTATCAAATGCTTTTTCTGCATCTATTGAGATGATCATATGGTTTTTGTTCATTTGGTTATTAACATGGCCAATTATATTGATAGTTTTCCTAATATTGAACCAGCCCTGCATTCCTGGTATAAATCCTACTTGATCATAGTGTATTATCTTGGAGATGATTTTTCTGTAGTCTTTTTGCTAATATCTTATTTAAGATTTTAGCATCAATATTCATTAGGGAGATTGGTCTATAATTTTCTTTCTCTGTTTTCAGCCTACCTGGTTTAGGTATCAGTACCATGTCTGTGTCATAGAAGGAATTTGGTAGGACTCCTTCATTCCCTATTTTATCAAATAATTTATATATCATTGGGGCCAATTGTTCTTTAAATGTTTGGTAAAATTCATATGTAAATCCATCTGGTCCTGGGGATTTTTTCTTAGGGAGTTGTTTAATTGCCTGTTCTATTTCTTTTTTCTGAAATGGGACTATTCAACAATTTACTTCCTCCTCATTAGTCTGGGAAGTCTATATTTTTGGAGGTAGTCATCCATTTCACTTAGGTTATCAAATTTATTGGCATAAAGTTGAGCAAAATAACTCCTTATTATTTCTCTAATTTCCTCTTCATTGGTGGAAAGTTCTCCCTTTTCATTTTTAAGACTACTAATTTCATTTTCCTCCCTCCTTTTTCTAATCAGATTTACCAAAGGCTTATCTATTTTATTGGCTTTTTCATAGAACCAACTCTTAGTTTTATTGATTAGTTCAATAGTTTTTTTACTTTCAATATTTTAATTTCTCCTTTTAATTTTAAATTTCCAATTTAGTATTTTGATTGGGGTTTTTATTTTGGTCTTTTTAGTTTTTTTAGTTGCAAACCCAATTCATTAATCTTTTCTTTCTCTGTTTTATTCAAGTAAGCCTCTAAGGATATAAAATTCCCTCTTATTACCGCTTTGGCTGCATCCCACAAATTTTGGTATGATGTCTCATCATTGTCATTATCTTGAGTGAAATTATTAATTGTACCTATAATTTGCTGCTTCACCCAATCATTCTTTAAGATGAGATTGTTTAGTTTCCAATTACTTTTTGGTCTATTTCCCCCTAATTTGGGGGCGGAGCCAAGATGGCGGAGAAGTCACACTCGACTTTCTAAGCTCTTCTCTTACCCTCTTTATCAATATTATATCGAGCCTCAAAAATAGTCTTGACTGCTACAATTCGTAAAGATAAGAAGTAGAACAACTCACGGCCGAAGAAAATCTGCAGTCTCACCAAAAAGGTTGGTTCCAGGGCCAGGGGAGATCGGCGCAGACGGGGAGAGAATGGGTTCAGGAGAGTCTCAAACCGAGGGTGAAGGCACAGATCTCAGCACAAGCGCGCAGCCTCACCCCAGTACAGGGCTTCTCCTTGGGGCAGTTGTGATCCTGCACGGCAGGAGGACGCACGGTTAGCTCAATCTGGGCAGTGGGGAGCTCGGCTTGGGGCCATAGAGCTTTCCAGGGCCGATTTGCATCAGCGAGACGCTAGGCAGGTTTGTGGCAGGTCTGCATTCTGCAGTCAGCTGCTAATACTCACAGTCCCAAAAGAGGCTCGGCCTGGGGCGGTGACACTTTCACCACTTAGTCTCTAGCCAAGGGCAATAGATAATCCACTCAGCCCTACTAAGCAGTTTAATAGCTCGGCCAGTGCTGAATCCACTTCCTGTTGGGGAAGGAAAACTCTCACCCAGAGCACTCCCATACCTCGGCCAGAAATCGGCTTTAATCTTTCCCTGCTCTGCAGAGGAAGCTGGTAACCTTGCCCTAGGAGACCTACCCTAAAGGCTTTCAAACATGAATAAAAGATGAAAAAGAACAATCAACAGCTTCTATGCAGAAAAAGAGCAGGTCAGCAAACCTGAAGAGACCTCAAACAACAAAAATGCATCAGACTGTCCTCCTTTACATAATGCTCTCATAGAAGAGACCATTAAAAGTCTCAAAAGAGAGTTAGAAGATAAATGGGGAAAGGAAAGAGAAGCCTTACAAAGAGAGCAACAACTTCCTGAAATACAGAATTGGAAAAAGTAAAAAATCTCAGGAAAGTAAGAATTGTGAATTGGAAAAAATAAAGAATTCACTAGAAAGTAGGATTTGTGAATTGGAAAAGACAAAGAACTCCAAAAGAAAGTAGGATCCGTGAATTGGAAAAGACAAAGAACACGCAAGAAAGTAGGATCTGTGAATTGGAAAAAGAAAATAATTCACTAAAAAAAAAAATTAGTGAAATGGAAAAAAAATTCCACAGACCAAAACAATACATTCAAAAAACTCAATTGGACATATACAGAAAGAAGTAAAAAACCTATTGAAGAAAATAATTCTTTAAAAATTAGAACTGAACAAATTGAAACTAATGATTCATTGAGACAGCAAGAATCAGTCAAGCAAAAACAAAAAAATGACAAACTGGAAAAACCACGAATTATCTACTCACAAAAACGACAGACTTGGAAAATAGATCTAGGAGAGATAATCTGAGGATTATTGGACTTTCTGAAAACTATGATGAAAAAAAGAGCCTAGATACTATTTTACAAGAAATCATCAAAGAGAACTGCCCAGATGTAATAGAATCAGAAGGTAAAATAGGCATTGAAAGAATTCATCGAACACCTTCTGAAAGAAACCCTAAAATAAAAAAAAAAAAAAAATATTTCCCCCTAATTTTTTGTTGAATGTAGTTTTTATTGCATCATGATCTGAAAAGAAAGCATTTACTATTTCTGCTTTCTTGCATTTTAATTTTGAGGTCTTTATGTCCTAATATATGGTCAATTTTGAATAGGTTCCATGAACTGCTGAGAAGAAAGTATATTCCCTTCTATCTCCATTCAATTTTCTCCACAGATCCAACATACCTAATTTTTCTAATATTCTATTTACTTCTTTAATTTCTTTCTTATTTGTTTTGTGGTTTGATTTGTCTAATTCTGAAAGTGCAAGGTTGAGATCTCCTACTATTACAGTTTTGTTGTCTATTTCTTCTTGCAACTCTCTTAACTTCTCCTTTAGGAAGCTGAGTGCCATACCACTTGGTGCATATATGTTTAATATTGATATTGCTTCGTTGTTTATGCTACCCTTTGCTTGGGATGTAGTTTCCTTCCTTATCTCTTTTAATTAGATCAATTTTTACTTTTGCTTGATCTGAGATAAGGATGGCTACCCCTGCTTTTTGACTTCACCTGAAGCATAATAGATTTTGCTCCAGCCTTTTTACCTTTACTCTATATGTATCCCCTGCTTTAAATGTGTTTCTTGTAAACAACATATTGTAGGGTTCTGACTTTTGATCCAGTCTGCTATCTGCCTCTCCTCTTTATGGGGAGTTCATCCCATTCACATTTACGGTTAGAATTACTAAAATCTGTATTTCCTGCCATCCTAATAACCCCAGATTGTGCTTTACTTATTCTTGCCTCCCCAACCTCTTTCCTCCTTAAACTTATTACCCCTCTTGATCACGATACTTATCCTCTTTATAATCCCTCCCTCCCCACCTTTGAGTCTTTTCCCCTTCCTTCCCTTATTACTCTTTTTTCTTTTCCTTTTCCTCTCCCCGTTTTAATGAGGCGAGAGAATTTTCTCTAAAACAAATGTCAATTATTTTTTCTTTGAGCCAACTCTGATGAGAGTAAGATTCACACAATGTTCCTCCCCCTTTTGGTCTGTGGAATTTTTTTCCATTTCACTAATTTTTTTTTTTAGTGAATTATTTTCTTTTTCCAATTCACCGATCCTACTTTCTTGCGTGTTCTTTGTCTTTTCCAATTCACAAATCCTACTTTCTAGTGAATTCTTTATTGTTTCCAATTCGTATTTCAGGAAATTGTTGCTCTCTTGTAAGGCTTCTCTTCCCCTTCCCCATTTATCTTCTAACTCTCTTTTGAGACTTTTAATGGTCTCTTCTATGAGAGCATTATGTAAAGGAGGACAGTCTGATGCATTTTTGCTGTTTGAGGGTCTCTTCAGGTTTGCTGACCTGCTCTTTTTCTGCATAGAAGCTGTTGATCGTTCTTTTCATCTTTTTATTCATGTTTTAAAGCCTTTAGGGTAGGTCTCCCTAGGCAAGGGGGTTACCAGCTTCCTCTGCAAGCAGGGAAAGATTTAAACCGATTTCCGGCTCCAAGGTATGGGAGTGCTCTGGTGAGATTTTTCCCTTCCCCAACAGGAAGTGGATTCAGCACTGGCCGAGCTATCAAAAGGCTTAGTAGGGGCTGAGTGGATTATCGATTGCCCTTGGCTAGAGACTAAGGGGTGAAAGTGTCACTGCCCCAGGCCGGAGCCTCTTGTGGGACTGTGAGTATTAGCAGCTGACTGCAGACCGCCTGGAACTCTGCCCCAGTGTCTCTGCCTGATGCAAATCGGCCCTGGGAAAGCTCTATGGCCGCAAATCGAGCTCCCCACTGTGCAGATTAGAGGCTAACCCGGGCTGCGTCCTCCTGCTGTGCAGGATCACAACTGCCCCAAGGAGAAGCCCCGTACTGAGGGTTGGGGCTGCGCGCTTGTGCTGAGATCTGTGCCTTCACCCTGGGTTTGAGACTCTCCTCGGAACCTAATTTCTCTCCCTGTCTCGCATGATCTCCCCTGGCCCCGGAACCAACCTTTTTGGCGAGACTGCAGATTTTCTTCGGCTGGTGAGTTGTTCTACTTCTTATCTTTACGAATTGTAGCAGTCAAGACTATTTTTGAGGCTCGATATAATATTGATAAAGAGGGTAAGAGAAGAGCTTAGAAAGTCACGTGTGTCTTCTCCGCCATCTTGGCTCCGCCCCGGCTTTCTACTCTCAAAGAGCTTACTTTATAATACCAGAAGATAACACATAACTTTGTATGTTAAAAAGGGGGAAGACAGGAATAGACTGCCTAGTTTTGGAAATGACCAGCAAATAAATTAGAGTTCTGGACTTCAGTGAGAAATGCCTATTTTAGTTCTATTAAGAGTCTGAGGTAGTACCAAGTTGTCTAAGGTTTTGATGAGAAGAACACAGAGGTGATCATCTGAATAAAAATGAATAGAAATGAAAACACTGTAACATGGGAGAAGGTAGGGAATTGTTATTATTCATGCATTTTAATTCTTTCACTATTATATTCATTGGTCTTTGGAAAAGAAAATTAAAAGACTGATACTAATAGGCCAAAAAACATTCTTTGAAATTCTCTGCACTATGAAAATGTAATGGGTCCACATAAGAGTGAATATTGTTTGTTGTTATTATTATTATTATTATATTCATGATTCCACAGGATGCCCCAGTCAAGAAGTTTATTATAACCTACTGCCCAATATGCTGTTGATGGATCTTTCTATATTAAGCCAGATTGGTTATTGAGCAGCAGTTTTAGTCACACATTTCAAGGTCATATTCAAAACCTTGATAGTTTGGCACAACCTGTAGGTATTTGCATTCTTCTGTCAGAATTATCAAAAACCCAGAGTCACCTCAACTGCACCAAAAGCTATAGGATGCTGTAATAGCAGAATATATTATGTAAGATTAATAAATATGTTGAATTATTTAGTTTAACAATTGAGTCTTTTGAATGTATACCAATCTACTTTTCTCTATCCCTTCTCTATCCCTTCCCTGAACTCTTAATAATAAAATTATATAAAATATAGTTTTTGCTATATAAATCATATAAAAATATTTAAAATAATAAAAACTTATTTTATGTATTGCTTCAAAATCAGCAAAACACCTTCCTTTCCATTTCACTGACAAGTAAACTGCCAGAATAAAAGAGGTTATGATCTGCTTCAGATTACACAGAGAATAAATATCAGAATTAGGACTATTTGGTTTCCCAACTACACAGTGTTATGTAACATTCTTGATTTCATTGTTGATATCACTTATACTGTGGTCTTAAATTGATGTTTATTTCTTATATATAAGCTTTTGAGTGTTTACATATAATCTTCCCCATTATATCATAAACTTATAGAAGACATTTTGCCTCTCCAAAGCGCCTAGAATTCCAGTTCCCCTGTAGCAGGCATTGCACAAAATGTTTGAACTAGAAAGGACTTTAAGGAATTATTTGGTTTAACCCCATCATTTTAGAGATGAACAAACTAAAATCTCAAGAGATTAAGTGATTTATTAACATTTTCATAATCAACACAGTATAAAAAAAAGACTTTGAAGCCTACCTTTGTGACTTAAAGGTCAACAATTATTTCCCTGTATCATACTGATGAAGTTTAGGTTTTGGGGTTCCCTTTCAGGGAATCAAATGGTGAAGTATAGATTTAGGGAACCAAAATGAGATTAGAGTTTCTGGTGGTCAGGAAGTTAAATGATAAAGGTCTAGTGGCAAGTTTGGGGTTCAGGGAACCAAATGGAGAGCTTTGGCTCCCCTACACCCCTTTGGGATTCAGCACAAGAGTAGGGAGTTTTGGGGAACCCCTTTTGGCAGCATGGAGATTCTCTGTAAAGGAATTTACAAACCTGAAAAGGCTAGCCTGATAAAAGAGGTTTATTATAGGCACTGAGAAGTAAAGTTAGAAATCCTGACAGAGAGGCATAAAGGGTCGTTAGGGAAATAGGTGAAGATAAAGAAAGAGTAGCACTGGATAAGAATATTATTTCAGTGGGCAGAGGTTTCCTTGGCATAGCAAGCATGGCATAGCCTAGCATGGCATTGCCTGGCATGTCAGCACCTCTGCAAAGAAATGAGTTTTTAATTGGCTCTTTTATAATAGAAACTCTGGCCACAAGCAAAGGGGGAGCTAAGCTAGTGGGTGGAGTTTTGCTGGAGTGTTCGTGATGGTGCTTGATGTCTGGACCCTACTAAGGTGTCCACATGAGCATCTTCCCTGGGAACACAGAGACAGCCCCAAATAGACAGGGGATGACAACACCACGTACACCCAAAGCCTTGTTGGTCATTTCTGGGTGGATGAGAGCTCTGGCTGCCAGGACTTGGCAGAGGCCATATACTGGGAGAGGGTCTGACATCTCAGTTGTTGATAGTGCCCAGTATCAGTTTAGGAACATGCCCAGGTTAATGTTTCCAGAACTTGTATGAATATTTACCTACAATGTTGAAGTAGAACCATTTTGGCCTTGATTTTCAGAGAAAAACTTGGACTTCTTGCTTCAGAAAGTTAGGGTGCCCCCATCTTGTTTTACTAACCAAAGGGTCCTCTTAATCATGTAGTAACACCCCATCTGTTGGAACTGAAATATTCTGCCCAAAGGGCAGGCATTTTGGGGCAGGGTTGTATTTTTCTAACTATGGGCATAAATGGGGAAGCGAACTTACCCATGCTATGTAGTCTTCTATCCTTGACATGCATGTATTTTTTTCCTTATCCCAACCATCCCTTCAAAGCAGGACCAGCTTTTTGAGCATTTGGGTCATTTGGTTCCACAGGAGTCAGGGAAAAAATAAGTTTGTAGTCATTGGAATGTTATACAACTGTATATTGTTTATTTTATTGTAAATGCTGTTGGTGAATAAATAGTTTTATATTCTTCTTTAAAAAAAAATAAAATAAAATTGCAAATTATTTTAAAGGATGAGGAAAATATTCTATGTTTTCAGCCATTAATACTTAGGTTTAAATGGATTTATTACACCAACTGGCTCCCTACAAGGATCCAAAGTAGGTAGAGTCAGCTCCTCAACTTAAATGGGGAAAAAATTAGGAGTAAAGGTACCATTTATGTAAAGGAAAACTGGATCTCAAAGTTTAAGGCTGTCAATTATTTGTGAACAAAAAAGGAAAAAAAAAATCCAGAACAGTGTCATGAAAGGAAACAGTTAAGCAACCTAACAACCTTTGTGGCCTAGAATAAAAAACTCTCCACTCTCTGAACTCCATTTTTCTCAACTCTATAATGTAAAGGTTGAATTAATGGGTCTATATAATAAGAAAGTCATGCAGGATAAAAGAGGTCTCATATATAACAAAATATCCATATAAACTTTTTTAGTAGAAGCAAAAACAAAACCCTTGAAAATGGTCATTCATTGACTGGAGAAAGGCTTATTGATACAGATAATGCATAGCTGCAATAGGATATTATTTCATTACAAGAAATGAGTAATTTGAGAAATTTAGGGAAGGAGGAAAGTAATTTTTAGGAACTAATACAGAATAAAGAAATCAAAACTGTGAGAATGATATTTGGAATGGTCATAATGACGTAAACAAAACCACATTAAAATGACCAATTTTAGATCCAGAAGCCATCCATAAAGTACTTTTATCTTCTCAACAGAAAATTGGAGAGCTGCATGTCTTAATCGTTGCTTGTAGGATGTAGTCACTCAGTTAATTTTGATTTTATTTTTTCTATAATGGAAAGTCCTTTGATGAAGATGATTGGAAAATGTCTGCAGCAGTTTTTAAAAAGAACTATAAATTAAATACAAAATAAAATGAGATTGGATTAGATGATCTTTAAATTCTATTTTTTCTATGTTGTTATGTTATAGAAAAGCATTGAGAAATTGGATGGGTCCCCATAAAGGGAGCACATAAAGTCATGGATCTTGTACTAAGGAACACCTTGGCTTGTTGCATTATGTGACTTTAGTTAGATCCTGAACGTCTTCTCAGAGCAGTTGTTGGAAGAATGCCACCCTTAAACTGACAAGATAAAACCAGAGAGCACAAGATCACAGACTTATTTCTGCTCACCTTTCCCCTCATTGTTTCCCTTTGCCTGTTTCCAAGTTATGAGCATATCAAAAGACAAGTGAAGAGGCTGCTTCTTTGCTGATCATCCATCTGTCCTGTTAATTTGTGTTAAGTGGTGCTTTATCTGAGCCAAGCTTTTAAGTCCATTAAAAGTCTAACTGCTTGCCTTGAGCTGGGAACAGTAAAAGACAACATCAATTCTGCTGGATATGCCCCTGCTCTGGACACATTGATGACTTTGGTCTGAGCCTCTGAAATATCTGCCATTGAAAGAGCCAGGTATGGCTCTTACTGATAACAAGAAAAGCTAAGAAGGTTTCTCCACATAGACTTTGTGAGGGCCAAATGGAACATGGTATGTCTCTTTTAGAAGGATTTTTCTTTCCAGGGTCAAATAGTGTGAATACCTCTGCAGTATGATTTGTGTGTGTCTGTGAAAAGAAGGTATCAGAAACCTTCTTTCTTCTAAAATATAACACACATACACACACAAACCACATCACCACCACTAGCTTGCTTTGGTACCTCAAATGCATGTATTATACAGAATTCTAGTTAAGGCATGTGCTAACAGAAAGGAAATATACTTTCAGTCACTATAAGCTATGGGATTTTAAAATTACATCAGTTTTTCATAATTGCATCAGATCTATCATTGTTTTATCAATTCAACCTCAGTATCTCTCAAATATAATAGGATCATAAGATTTAAAGCTAAGAAAAGGGGAGTTTGAGAGTATTACTTTTAGAGATCCTTTAATCTACTCCATTTATTTTACAGACAAGAGAATCAGTAACCAGAGAGTTAAAGTCACATAGATAGCAAATAACAAAACTAGGATGCAAATTGGGGCATTCTGTCAAATCAAGTGATCTCATTACAGAAGTCTCCCCTTCTTTCTTTCTCAACTACTGGATCTAAAATATTCATTCTTCCAATTTTTTCAGCTGAAGATGAAAAAATTAAAGCTATTTCTAGTCATATAAAAATGTTCTAAATCACTATTGATTTGAGAAATACAAAATTAAGACAACAGTGAGATACCATTTCATCTCTCACATTGGCTAAGATGAGAGGAAAATATAATGGTAAATATTGGAGGCAATGTGGGAAAACTGGAACACTAATGTATTGTTGGTGGAGTTATGAAATGATCCAACTACTCTGCAGAGCAATTTGGAACTATGCCCAAAGAGTTATAAAACTGTGCATATCCTTTGATCCAGCACTCTCACTACTGGGTTTGTATCCCCAAAATATCATAAACAAGGAAAATAACCCACATATGCAAAAATGTTTGTTGCAGCCCTATTTGTAATAGCAAGGAACTGGAAACTGAGTGGATGCTTATCAGTTGGGCAATGGCTGAATAAGTTATGGTATAAGAATGTAATGAAATATTGTTATTCTATAAGAAACAATAAGCAGACAAATTTCAGAAAAAACCTGGAAAGACTTATAATGAACTGATGCTAAGTGAAGTAGACAGAACCAAGAGAACATTGTAAACAGCAACAACAAGATTATGTGATAATCAACTCTAATGTATTTTCAACAACAAAGTAATTCAAGGCAATTCCAATAGACTCCTGATGGAAAGAACTATCCATATCCAGAGAGAGGGCTATGGAGACTGAATGTGAATCACAGCAAAATATTTTCACTTTTTGTTGTTGTTGTAGCTGTTGTTTGTCTACTTGTTTTTTTCTTTCTTATTTTTCCCCTTTTGATTTGATTTTTCTTGTGCAGCATGATGAATATGGAATGAATTGCACCTGTTTAGCTTTTATTGGACTGCTTGCAGTCTAGCTAGGGGAGGGGAGAGGGAGGGAAAGAGGGAGCAAAATTTGGAACACAAGGTTTTGCAAAAGTGAATGTTGAAAACGATCTTTACATGTATTTGGAAAAATAAAATATTAAAATGTTTAAAAAATGAAAATCAATGAAAATTAAATAAATAAATAGAATATTGATTCTTGGTATCACCCACCTCTCCCTTTAAATACTTCCTAATTGATCACAATGTCCCCTCAGAAATCTACTAATCTAACCTGTACCTTAAAAAGAACCCTCTCTTCAATTTATCTTATATTTTCATCTAACCATCCCTTGACAATCCTGAATAAGCAAAACCCCATTACTTCCAGAGACTAGTTTTGCCCTGTGAGGGCCAAGCAAAATAAATCTCATTTTTCTATGTGATAGAATTTCATTTTAAATATATAAAAGCACTTATAACTCCCTTGATTTTGTGCTTCACCACAATGGGTCTTCTTGAATTTCTTATATGGCATGAAGTTGAAGTTTTTCATCAATTTCTTAGCACTTCTTTAGATCATTAACTGACATATCAATGCCCTTCTAAGAATAGGGTACTCAAAATTGAACAAAGTATTCCAGATATGATCTGACCTGGACAGATTATAGCAAAACAATTATCTTCCTAGTCCTGGACACAATTCTTAATGTACCTATAGATATTTTATATTTTTGTTTTTGGTTAGGTTTTTTTGGCTTGATTTTGTGCATAATATGGTAATTTTTGTCTACTATGTGGTAATATTGTACTTGATTTGTATTGAATTGGAAATCTCTATAAATTCCAGTATCTTTTCTGACAAACCATAGTATGGTTATTCAGACTCCCAGATTGTATTTAGGAAATTGATTTTTGAAAAAATCAGATTTAGGACTTCAGGTGATTTCATTTGATTCATCGCATCATCATTCTACCGTAGAGAGATCTTTTCAGGTTCCATCATTATTCCACTACACCATGCTCTATCTTTTTTGTGCCCACTATTGACAATCTGGTATAGGCTATTATTATTACTCACCTGCACTCTTATAAGATTCTTTTAAGTTTTTTTAAAACTTCTCTCTGTGTCTCTATTTCTTTTTGTCTTTCTGTGTCTCTGACTATGTCTCTTATCTTTCCTGCATATGCTGTACCCATAATCTTCCTTTTAAGCAAATATGAGTATGTCTCTATAATGATTGAAAATCATGAATAGCTCCCCATGCTTAAAAAAAACTAACACTCTTTTTAGTAAGGCATTCATTCAAAACATTTCATCATCTAGCCCCAACTTGCTTTTTCAGTTTTGTATCCATTAAATGGCTGAAATATTGCCCAGTGAGTTGGTTTCTTAAGGAGACGAATTAGGGGTATCATTGCTAATTACTGTTTGCTTGCAAGTGGAAAAGGGAGGGGATCAAAAATGTAAAGGGAGAAAATGCCACCACATATTTGAGCATATAACTACTCACCCACAGTTTTGGCAGCTGAGGAAGTCATCAGAATGACCTTATAGGGGCCTTTTACAATAATGATTGATTGCCAATCTTTACATAAGACATATGGTTTCTTGAGATATGCAATTGTGAGAAAATTCCTTCATCAACCTCTGGATCTGAATTTTTGGTTAGCATAACATAGGTCCTGAAATAGCACATATAAAAAGTCCAGTTTTCCACCCCACAGGGTTAGATTCAAACAAAACAATAAAGTTATTCCCACAATTCCCATATAAGACATACTTGCATTAAATCAGGTACTTAGAAGGCTCAAAATGGACTAGTTCTGAGAAGGAAGATTTACATGTCATCAAGATAACTAAGAAAATTTAAATATTAACATCCAGTCCCAACTAATAGAGGCACGGAGCTATTCAAATATTCTTTTAGTCTGGGGTAAGGTCAAAGCCAGAACAAAGATAAAAGCATCTTGATCTGCAGAGACTAGAGCCAAACAAAGCAAAGAGCAACAGTTGGTGAGGGGAACAGAAAGTGCAGAAATAATAGTCCTAGTTGTTTCCAATAGCTATTTTGTCTCTACATATTTTTTCTTGATCAATATGATTTTATTAACAACTCTAAAAGGAAGCTTTGTTTCTCTAGTTCCAAATCTAGAGGTTGATACAACCATGTAAATTTGGTTTCCCAATTTTGAAACTTCAAAATTTCAGTTTATATATCATATGTTGTTTCTATCCTTCCCTAAATTCTATGCTTGATATAAGAATCTTTTAAAAATTTATTGAGTTCCAACTGTAAAATGATTTCTTCTGCCTTTTAAAATTATCAGCCAAATATTTTAAAAATGGGAAAATAATTTCACTTTCTTTACTATTATCAATACAATTTATATATAAAATATAATTAATCTTTAACTAATAACCCCTTAGAATTTATTTCCAAAATTTATTTAAAGCCTGAATTTCTATGATGGATATATTTGGAAGTCAATCATATAAATAATTATATATATCAAAATGAATGACACCATCTATCTATCTATCTATTTCTTAGAGAAAGGTCTAATTCTGTTATATTTCTCAAAATTTACTATTCTATTTAATAATTGTCTAATTTCCCCCTTAGCAGGATATCCCTATATTACAATTAGGTCACAAATATAGGTGAAAATTGTAATACATTAATACTTTCATCCTATTATAGTTAGAGATGTTCCAGTAACAATCTACTATATAACAGATTTAGTATTGTTCTTATAAACCTTTTTTGATTATAGAAAACAAGTTTTGATTGTAACTTGGATACAGATCATTGAACTCTTTGAAATATTAAAATACACATCTTGTTTCTCTAAGGAAGAATTAGATGCAGACAAGTGGAAATTAATAAGAGAGCAACTATGTGAATATTACAATGATAATGGTCCTAATCCAATTCCTAAATATTTTATACATATAACTTAATACAATTGGCTTTAAGGAATTATATAAGTTATGGAAAAAAGGAAAAAGAAGATAGTGAGGATACTGACAAACTAGGTGAAAAGGATGAAGAATTAGACAAGAAAGGAGTTAAGTACAATTTTAATGAAATTAAGGAGTGTAGTGCTTCACAGCAGGAGCCATTAGGGCATTCCTCATATCTTGACCTACCCCTCTCAATTAACCCTTCATGAGTGGAGGGAGAAGGAGGAGGGGGAGGGGCAGTGACACAATCAGCACCACTTATGAAGCAGACTATGACAAGATTACAAAAGGCATTAGTTAAAGCTAAAAAAGAAGGACAGGATATATCTGATTTACAAATAAATGCATATCCTGTGATTGAAGAATTTGATTCTTCAGGTCAACAAAGGAGAAAATACATTCCTTTTGATCTGGAAAAAATTAAAGATTTAAAAAAGGGTTGCACTCTTTATGGGGCTACATCATCTTATGTTAAGATGGTATTAGAGAATTGGGCTTATGAAATTTTAACCCCCTAGTGATTAGAAATCTTGGAAAGGACATATTTAGAACCTGGACAAAACTTCTTGTGGCTTTCAGAGTACAGTGAACTATGTAGGATACAAGTCCAATGAAATAGGCAAACTGGAGTTAATATACAAATCACCTTTGACCAACTAGCAGGTAAATGCCAATATGCAGACACTTCAGCATAGATTAATTACCTCTTGATAGCTTATGAGCAAATTGCTGCTGCTGCTATCAAAGCATGAGTCACCCTCCTAGGAAGACAGGAATAGAGGGGAAGCCTTCACAAAAATAGAGTAAAGTCCAAATGAACCCTTTGCTGATTTTGTGGAATGTCTGCAAACAGCTGTCCTATGAACGACTGGAGAAAATGCAGCTATAGGAATAATGATCAAACAACTTGCTAGAGAAAATGCTAATGAGGTTTGTAGAAGAATAATATTGGGATTACACACAGATGCTCCTTTAGAGGAGGTCATAAGACACTGTGACACAGTGGGAATATATCCCTTTTATACCCACGATATGATGCAGAACATGGGAAGACACGGTCCCTATTGGCAAGGGACTTCCAGAGAGACTCATCAATGCTTTCAGTGTGGTAAAGTAGGGCATCTGAAATTTTGTTCAAGTCCATAGATAGAGTGAGAAGACAGGGTGAGAGAAGACCCAAAACTCCATGTACATAATGCTACAAGGGCTTCCACTGGGCCTCAGAATGTAGATTGACCGAGAGAAATTAGAAATGGGGCCCAGCTCTAAGATCTCAAACAAAAAACAGGTAGGGCATGATAGCAGCAGAAGTTACACCCAGAGAATCTTTAGAACTTCAATACTCTGATATGATAAATTAGTAGAGAAGCAATCAGATGGGAGAAAGGGATTGCATGATCAATCAGCCGAAAAGTAAACAAATGGGAGAAAGAGATTGCAATTGGGGAGAATATAGACTTTTTAACCCAAACAGAAGAGCAATGTCCAGTGCAAGCATCTCCAATATAATCTCCAGGTAATGAGGAGAGATCCAGAAAGTGGTAAATAGAAGGGACTAGATAGGTTAACTGCTTGGGAGAAAGGGTTTGCTTGTATCTCTGTAGATGGAGAAGGGATCAGATGGGTGCCAATGAGCCATATTTGCTTTATCCATCAGAGAGAGACAGAAAAAGAAAAAAAAACTCAAAATAAAGGAGAAGACCTAAAAAACATCTGACACTGAAAGAGTATGGCTGATAATAAGACTGTTACAAAACTTCAAAACCAGCAGGAATCATTGGATTCCCTGAGACATTATAAGACTGATACAGGACTTCAAAATCTGCAGGAACCATTGGATTCCCAGACATATGAAGTAATGGAAAATAGATTGGTTTTGGACTATTTCTAGGACTTCTGGACATGTATAATTCCTCATGTTGATTCATGTTGTTTTTAATGTAATACCTCCCATGTTGATGGATTTATGTGTGCCTGTTTCAAGTGAGACCCTTCAGAAACCCGCTAATCTGGTTTGATTCCCCATTTTCCTTTGGTTTTCATCTTCATTACTGAGATGTCAGGGAGGGCATGATCACCTCCTTTTTGGGGTTCTCACCTCCTTGAGAAGTCAGGTAGGGTGTGACCACTGGTGTTCTAAAACAAAAGAAAGCAGATGTTATGAACCAGAACTCTGAACTTGCAACAAGGATTCTTACAAGGTGATAAGTCAGTGGAATTGATAAAGACAATGGTTATCTAGTTTAGCTTGGTGATTAATAGTTCTTCAAGTTCAGTATGATTGATTTAATCTGACAATAAATAATGGTTTCCTAGTGATATAATGATTGGTTTACACTCAGTGTAGAGCATATAAGCTGGGAGGCAGAGACAGATTCATTTCATCATCCACCTTTGTGGTGGCTGAAGGCTGTTTACCTTATAAGAATCCTTGTTTCAGAGTTCTGGCCCATAACAGAGATCAGGATTGCGACCCCTGCCTTTTTTTTTTCTTCAGCTGAAGCATAATAGATTCTGCTCCAATCTTTTACCTTTACTCTCTGTGTATCACTCTACTTTAAAAGTTTCTCTTGTTAAAAACATATTGTAAATTCTGGGTTTTTTATTATTATTATAACTTTTTCTTGACAGAACATATGTCTGGGTAATTTTTTACAACATTATCCCTTGCACTCACTTCTGTTCCGAATTTTCCCTTCCCTCCTTCCACCCCCTCCCCTAGATGGCAAGCAGTCTTATACAATATATGTGTGCAAAACCGAACAGTTCTCTTGTTGGACAGGGAGAATTGGATTCAGAAGGTAAAATAGCCTGGAAAGAAAAACAAAAATGCAAACAGTTTACGCTCATTTCCCAGTGTTCCTTCTCTGGGTGTAGCTGCTTCTGTCCATCATTGATCAATTGGAACTGAGTTAGAGCTTCTCTTTGTTGAAGATATCCACTTCCATCAGAATACATCCTCATACAGTATTGCTGTTGAAGTGTATAATGATCTCCTGGTTCTGCTCATTTCACTCAGTATCAGTTCATGTAAGTCTCTCCAAGCCTCTCTGCATTAATTATGCTAGTCATTTCTTACAGAACAATAATATTCTGTAATATTCATATACCACAATTTACCCAGCCATTCTCCAATTGATGGTCATCCATTCATTTTCCAGTTTCTAGCCACCACAAAAAGGGCTGCCCCAAACATTTTGGCACATACAGGTCACTTTCCCTTTTTTAGTATTTCTTTGGGATATAAGCCCAGTAGTGGCACTGCTGGATCAAAGGGTATGCACAATTTGATAACTTTTTGGGCATAATTCCAGATTACGCTCCAGAATGGTTGGATTTGCTCACAACTCCACCAAGAATGAATCAATGTCCCAGTTTTCCCGCATCCCCTCCAACATTCATTATTTTTTCCTGTCATCTTAGCCAACCTGACAGGTGTGTAGTGGTATCTCAGAGTTGTCTTAATTTGCATTTCTCTGATCAATAGTGATTTGGAACACTTTCATATAAGTGGAAATAGTTTCAATTTCGCCATCTGAAAATTGTCTGTTCATATCCTTTGACCATTTATCAATTGAAGAATGGCTTGTAAATTTTGGCTTTAAATCAAGTCTGCTATCCACTTCCATTTTATGGGAGAGTTCATCCCATTCCCATTCCCATTCCCATTTAAAATTACCATGTATCAAGGTTTTGCAAGGGTCAATGTTAAAAAAAATTACCCATGCATATGTTTTGTAAATAAAAAGTTTTAATAAAAAAAAATAAAATTACTGTGTACTTCCCACATCTCATTTTTCTCAAATTCTACTTTTCTCTTTCCTTTCCCAGTGTTTTGCTTCTGACCACCACCTCCCTCAAACAGCCCTCCACTTTACCCCTTCACCCTTTTTTATTCCTTTCCACTTCTACTTCTGTTCTTCCTTCTATTAGCCTCCTCCTTTCTTTTCCCATTTTCTATCCCACTTTTCTATGTGATGAGTTTAAGATACGCACAATGTTCACTCCATTCTTTCTTTTCCTCAATTGTAATAGGTTTATTTTTCCTCTTCATGAGATATAATTTATCTCCATTTTATCTCCTCTTTCCTTTTCTTCCAGTACAGTCCCTTTTACATCCATTTATTTTATCATATCATAATAAAGTCAAATTTTACCTATACTTTCTAAGTATACCCCTAACAGAGATACTGTTCTCAAGAGTTAAACATATCATGTTCACATTTAGGGATATCAACTTTTTAACTTGTGATTTTTTTTCTTTCCTTTTTTATCATTGTTATACTTCTCTTGAGTTTATATTTGAAAATCAAAATTTTTGTTCAGTTCTGGTCTTTTCACCAAAAATAAGTAAAAATCATTTATTTCATTGAATGCCGATCTTTCCCACTGAAAGATAATGCTTAATTTTTCTGGATAATTGATTCTTGGCTGTGCTCCAAGCTTTTTTGCTCTTTGTAATGTCATCTTCCAGGCCCTTCCATCCTTTAAAGTGGAGCTGTTGGGCCTGAGTAATCCTAAATGTGGCTCCTTGTTACTTGACTTATTTTATTTCTTTTTGACTGCTTGGAATATTTCCTTCTTGATCAAATCATCCCAAAATTTAGCTATGATATTTCTTGGGGTTTTCATTTTGGGATCTCTTTAAGGAGGTGATTGATCAGTTTTTTCAGTGGCTATTTTACTGTCTGGTTCTAGGACATTGAGGCAGTTTTCCTTGATGACTTCTTTAAATATGCTGTCTAGACTCTTTTATTCATTGTGGTTCTCAGGTAGTCCAATAATTCTTAGATTGTCTCTCTTTTTCTTGTCTTCTCTATTTTCCAGGTCAGTTGTTTTCCAATGAGATATTTTACATTTTATTTTATTTTATTTTCATTTTTTGGTTTTGTTTGACTGATGATCCTTGATGTCTCATTGAGTCATTCACTTCCATTTATTCGATTCTAATTTTTACTGAATTATATTCTTCACTTGGATTTTTTATTTCTTTGTGCATTTGACTAGTTGAATTTTTTAAATTAGATGTTTTGTTCGTTGGATTTCTTCTCCATTTCACAAATTCTGCTTTTCAAGGAGTTGTTTTCTTTTTCCATTTTGTCAGATCTATTTGTAAGGAATTATATCTTTTTTCCATTTTGCTAAATATATTTCAAGAGGTTTTCTTTAGATAAGTGTTTCATTTTCCAAACTTTCCTACATAGTTCTCATTTACTTTCCACATTTTTCTTCTAACTGTCCTTTAATATATATTTGGAACTCTTCCAAGAGAGCCTTATGAGATGGAGAACACCTTTGAGGCTTCATCTGAAGACATTTTGCCTTCAGTGTCCTCAGAATTTGAGGTCTGTTCTTCTCTGTCTCCATAAAAGTTATTAATAATCAGAGATCTTTTTGGTATTTTTTGCTCATTTTCAAAGTCTGTTCTTAGGGTAAAGGGGAGATTGTCCCAAGCTTCCTCTATGGCTGAAAACAATTTTACACTGCTCTGGGGTTGGTGCCACTGACTTCTTTCTTATGCTGGGTGGGCATGGCAAAATGCCGTTCAGGGGCTTACTATTTGCCTTTTATAGTTCCATTGGTTGTCTCACAGATATTCTGCTGATCCACTGGCTTCTTATAGATTACTCCAATACCTGGAGACTACTTTGTCTTGGATCCCTGAGCTATGCCTTCACTCAGCCTCTCTCCATGCCACTTTAAAGCAGACTTTTTCTGAAGTTCTTCCAAAATATCTTCTGCTGGAAATTTGTTATACTCCAAATACTTGTGGGTTCTGTCACTCCAAAACCAGTTCAAAGTCTTGATCTGGTGTTGATCTGAGGGAAACTAGAAAGAGCTCAAACAAAGACCTATTTACTCTTCCATCTTGGCTTCATCATCACCCTTTCCTTAAAATTCTTAAGCCGGAAATTTGCTTTACTCCATCTTTTTGAAGATTCTGTCATCACAGAATCCAACTAGAGACTTAATTTAATGTTTCCAATAAAAACCGGTTTCCTGACTTCTCTCTGTGACCTTGGTTCCTTGTCCCTGAGACTATCCATCTTTTGGGGAAACTTTATAAAACTTAACTATTTCTTTAAAACAAATTCTATAGAATGGTGCCCCAAAATATACTGTTTCAGAAGGGAGTGAGTTGCCTGGAATTACTCCAAAAATTTTTTCTCCTGCAATCTTAAAATGACCAGGTGCTAAACTGTTTAATGATTAATCTCCAAAATTCTCAAATTGGCTAAACTGTTTTGGTAGCTCTACAAACTTTTCAATTGTTTGAATGTATTTCTGTAACTTTAATTTGGACAACTGGGGATAGTGGTGAGTGCTTTAAAGATTTTTCTTTTTTCTTTCTTGTAACCTAATCTACTGTAGAAAGCCTAAAGTGTAGCTAGTCTTGCTTACTGGGACTACTGTTTCCTGTGAATGAAAATCAATGAACTGTGAAAGTTCATTATTTTTTCCCAATGTTCTAGATACTGTATGACTATAGCCCTAAAATGTTTTTCTGACCTGGTGCATTTTAAATCTTTCAAGGTAACAGAATCCAGTTTACAACCCAAACATTATGAAGACATTCTGCATCTTATAAAGACAAAGACACATATAAAGTGACAAGACAAATATAAAGCACAAAGCACTCAAATCTAATTTTACCGAGTTGATGTGAGGCACAAAGAGTTAAAATTGGGGAAAAAGTCCAGAGACAAGCACAACAACGAGAAGTGCACAGATGGACCAATTAATAAGAGGAAATAAGGGGGAAACCAGAAGTACAGAACTGCAAATTTACAGAGATGTGCAGAGAATAACTTGGGTACAATATAGGATATCCTTACTAAAACTTTGTCAAGGGAGGGGTCTGAAGTTTTTCTCACAAAAGGTGAGCCCAATTAAAGGTCAAGATCAAGAGATCAGAGCAGGAACAAAGGGCAAAGGACTCAACAGATGGTGGGTGGCACCTAGTGTACTCTCTGGTGCATCTAGTATACTCTCACTGGTACCAAAAAGTCTAATAACCCAGTTACATGCCCAATCCCACTTCTGACACCAATCAATGTCAACCGAACCAGAATCAGTCACTAATCTGTGAATGGTCAGAGCTAAACAGAGCAGGCCAGAAATAGGAAAGTCTGGGTTAAAATGAAAGTTTAATTTTGGAGTAAAGAAACTGCTTCCAAGTGGAATCCTCCCCTCCCCCTAGGGGCTAGAAGAAAATGCAATCATTCATAAAATAATTCTTATGGTTGTCATTTTTTGGAACAATGCAGGATCTGTTCAGTCCAGTGGAAACAGTCTCTAAGTTATAGTGTGGCAATTACAGGAGTGTAGTCCTCAATTCAGTAACTTAGCAGTTACATAGACATAGATGTAAGAAGTTATGATGGGTTGCTTTAAGTTGCAGCACCTTGACTCTTATTAAATAGTTTAGGAAACAGCCCACAATTTAAATATCCCCTGTAACCAGTTGAAATTTGTTTACATCATCATATGCCAGACAAATGGAAAAAATAAAAACCACATCATGATGATACATTTAGTCTCTGGTGTCAGGACTCCAGTTTAGAAGAAAAAACTTTGTAGATCAAAGGAATGTGAGTCAAATCAACAATTATTTTTTGGACATTGATCATTTGCTCGGCCTTTTATAAGGAAGAAAAAGTCTCTATCCTCAAGGAATCATAATCTGGTGCAAAAAAAAAAAAGAAATATGAAAAAAGGCACCTGTATAAATGTGTCTTTATCAGTTGTTGCAGTCAAATTGCCCCAAAATGTGTTATAAAGGGGAAGATTCCCTCTGAGGCCAATGTGGGGCAAAGAATTTTAGACTAAGAGCAAGAGACTTGGATTCTCAACCTAATTCTTGCCCTTAATAATTTTCTGACTAATCAATCCCTACCTCTGTCCCTCAATTTCCCCTTCTACAAATAAAAGATGGGATTTAGATTCAATAATTTTAAGGAGCCCTTCAGGCTCTAATGTTGCATGTTCTAAGATTCTAATCAGCTTTATAATAGTAAGGAAAATTTTTTTGTGATAAAATTACAATACTCTCTCTGCATTTAAGTAAGAGCAAGTCTTGTTCCTAATGATTTGCAACCAAAGTTCCTTTAACCTATTAACCTTTTCCTTTATTCAATGTAGGACATTCTAGGGCCAACTATATAATCTATGCAGGACAAAACTGATAAAGTTGGAAATAATTAATTATTAATTCATTTAATAAAGTATTATATGTTGAGCTAAATATTTTAAATAAAAATGGTATTTTTAAAACAAAAATAATTAAGAATAGTGTTAGTTAACATACTTTTACAAATTTCTTTATATCTTAATTAAGAATTTTATCTTTTTCTACATTCAATCTGCTGTGAAATGATATCTTGTCTGAAACAGACACAGAAAATCTAACCTTGCATAGATATGTAATTAGAAAATGGATCAGTGTTTTAGGAGATAAATAATATATTAATATTATTAAACTAAGTGGTATAGTGGATAAAATATTGGATCTGAAGTCAGAAATACTAATCTTCCTGAGTTCAAATCTAATTTTTAGACACTTTCTAGCTGTTATCAGGCTGGGCTAGTCACTTAAATAAGTTTGATTCAGTTCCCCATCTATAAAATGAGCTGGGGAAGGAAATAGCAAATTACTATAGGAATTTGCCAATTAATTAATTAACAAACAAATTTCAAAATATATATGGCATTGTGAAGAGTCAGAAATGACTGAACAACAAATTAGTAAAAAAGATTTTTGATTTCAGACTTTCCTAAAATGTTTCAAGGACACTGAATAGTCTGCAAATCATCTTTTATTAACTGCTGACATTGTGGGAAAAATATTGAAATTGGAATCCAGACACTGAGTTTAAGATCCAGATTGAAAGACTTGATAATAATGTGACTGAATTTTCCTTGGCCCACATGGATTTACATGGGAATTCTCCCAAACATTTAAAGAACTATTTCAATACAAAACTACTTGAAAAAATAGGGAAAGAAGGAGTTCTACCAAATATCTTTTATGACACAGATATAGTGCTGATACCTAAATCAGGTAAGGTCAAAAACAGAGAAAGAAATTTATAGACCAATTTCCTTAATGAACATTGATGCAAAGATTTTAAATAAAATATTAGCAAAAAGATTACAGAAAGTCATCCCTGGGATATTACACTATGATCAAGCAGGATTTATACCAGACATGCAGGGCTGGTTCAATATTAAGAAAAATATTAGCATAATTCACTATATCAATAACCAAACTAACAAAAATCATATAATTATCTCAATAGCAGCAGAAAAACTATTCGAAAAAATCCAACACTCATTCCTATTAAAAACACTAGAGAGTACAGGAAACAAGAGAGTATAGGAACAAATGAAGTTTTCATTAAAATTATCAGTATCATTTAAAACCATCAGCAAGTATCATATGTAATGGGGACAAACTATTACCATTCCCAATAAGATCAGGGTGAAATAAGGTTGCCCACTATCACCATTACTATTCAATATTGTATTAAAAATGCTAGCTTTGGCAATAAGAGAAGAAAAAAAAGATGAAAGGAGTTAGAAAAGGTAATGAGGAAGACAAATTATCACTCTTTGCAGATGATATGATGGTATACTTAGAGAACCCTAGAGAATCAATAAGAAAACTATTAGAAATAATCCACAACTTTAATAAAGTTACAGGATACAAAATAAATCCACATACATCATCAGCATTTTCATATATTACCAACAAAGTCTAACAAGAGGTTTTTTTAAAAATCCATTAAAAATAACTGTTGATAATATAAAATATTTGGGAGTCTACCTGTCAGGGCAAAGTCAGGAATTCTATGAACACAACTACAAAACACTTTCCACACAAATAAAATCAGATCTAATCAATTGGGGAAAAAATCAAGTGCTCATGGTTAGGCTGAGTGAATATAATAAAAATGACACTACTACTAAACTCCCCAAAATTATTTTACAGATCTAGAAAAAATAATAACAAAATTCATCAAGAAGAATAAAAGGTCAAAAATTTCTAGGGATTTAAAGGAAAAAAAATGTAAATGAAGGTGGCCTATCTGTGCCATACCTAAAACTATATTACAATTATATTACAAAGCAGTGGTCATCAAAACCATTTGGTACTGGCTAAGAAATAGAGTAGTCAAACAGTAAAAAAAGGTTAGGTTCACAGGACAAAATAGTCAATGACAATAGTAATCTATCATTTGACAAACCCAGAGACCCCAGCTTTTGGGATAAGAACTGATTTTTTGACAAAAACTGCTGGGAAAATTGGAAACCAGTATGGCAGATACTAGGCATTGACCTACCCCTAACAACCATATGCAAAGATAGGATCAAAATGGATTTATGATTTAGACATGGGTGTTATTATAAGCAAATTAGAAGAACATAGGATAGTTTACCCCTCAGATCTGTGAAGAAAAAGGGGAGTTGTGTTCAAAGAAGAATTGGAATTCATTATTGAACACAAAATAGATCATTTTGATTATATTAAGTTTAAAAGTTTTTTGTACAAACAAAACTAATATAGAAAAGATCAGAAGGGAAGCAATAAACTGGGAAAACATTTTTACATTCAAAGATTCTGATAAAGTCCTCATTTCTAAAATATATAGAGAATTGACTCAAATTTATAAGAATTCAAGCCATTTTCCAATTGATACATGATCAACAAATATGAACAGATAATTCTCAGAGGAAGAAATTAAACCTTAGTCATGAAAAGGTGCTCTAAATCATCATTGATCAAAGAAATGCAAATTAAGACAACTCTGAGGTACCACTACATACCTCTCAGAGTGGTAAGATGAAGGGAAAAGGTAATGATGAATGTTAGAGGGGATGTGGGAAAACTGGACACTAATACATTTTTGGTGTAGTTGTGAAGTGATCTAGCCATTCTGAAGAGCAAATTTGAATAACCCCCAAAGGACTATCAAAATGTGTATATCCTTTGACCCAGCAGTGTTTCTACTGGGATTATATTCCAAAAAGATCTTAAAGGAGGGAAAGGAACCCACATGTACAAAAATGTTTGTGTCAGCCCTTTTTGTAATGGCAAGAAACTGGAAACTGAATGGATGCCCATCAGTTGGAGAATGACTGAATAAGTTATGGTATATTGTTATGGAATATTATTGTTCTATAAGAAATGATGAGCAGGATGATTTCAGAAAGGCCTGGAGAGACTTACATGAACTGATGCTAATTGAAATGAGCAGAACCAAGAGATCATTCTACATGGCAACAACAAGATTATGTGATGATCAATTCCGATGGACATGGTTCTTTTCAACAATGAGATGATCCAAGCCAGTTCCAATGATATTGTGATGAAGAGAGATATCTATCTATACCTAGCAAAAGGACTATGAGAATTGAGTATAGATCACAACATAGCATTTTTACTCTTTTTGCTGTGATTTGATTTTCTTTATTTTTTTTTTCCTTTTTGATTTGATTTTTCCTGTGCAGCAAGATAATTGTATAAAATGTATGCATATATTGGATTTAACATTAAAAAAAGAATTTTCCTTGGCCCTTTGAATACAGTGTATCACCTGACACAATGGTGTCTTTTTAGTTTTGTACAAGCTACACTTTTTTGCTATAATCTTCAAGATCTCCATGATCACAAGAACAGCAGTCTTGATGAAGGAATAACAGATTCTTCATGCTTTTACAAAAGATGAGTCACAGGATAAGAGAGACAGAAGTATATGTTCATAAATGAATTTGATATTTTAAGGTATCAGTTAAAATTAAAATTTTAATCTTAAATTAATGTAAATGAATTAAATTTAATAAAATTTAAATTTAAAATAAAGAATCAGGATCTCCAAGTTGTAAGGAAATTCAGTTGACATATAGTAGAACTGAATAAGAATTCTATATCTGAATAAAACCTCTCTACAATATACTCATCAAATATATACTCACCAAATGATAATAAGAAATCAGTTTCAATTGAAGACTGACAATGAGAGAAAGCTTACTACCTCCTAAATCAATCCTTTCCACTTCAATCTAGTTCTAATATTAAAGAATTTTTCTCCTTTATTTCTATATCTGTTTTTCACCCACTGACCCTGGTTCTGCCCTCTGGAGCTTAGCAAAACAAGTCAAATTCTTCTTGCCTAAATAACTTGTAAATCTTTATTTCTCTCTTTTTTTAATTTTTAATAGCCTTTTATTTACAGGATATATACATGGTAACTTTACAGCATTAACAATTGCCAAACCTCTTGTTCCAATTTTTCACCTCTTACCCCCACCCCTCCCTAAATGGCAGGATGACCAGTAGATGTTAAATATATTAAAATATAACTTAGATACATAATAAGTATACATGACCAAAACATTATTTTGCTGTACAAAAGAATCAGACTCTGAATTATTGTACAATTAGCTTGTGAAGGAAATCAAAAATGCAGGTGTGCATAAATATAGGGATTGGAGAATTCAATGTAATGGTTTTAGTCATCTCCTCAGAGTTCTTTTTCTGGGTATAGCTAGGTTCAGTTCATTACTGCTCCATTAGAAATGATTTGGTTGATCTTGTTGCTGAGGATAGCCTGATCCATCAGAACTGGTCATCATCTAGTATTGTTGTTGAAGTATATAATGATCTCCTGGTCCTGCTCATTTCACTCAGCATCAGTTCGTGTAAGTCTCTCCAGGCCTTTCTGAAATCATCCTGTTGGTCATTTCTTACAAAACAGTAATATTCCATAATTTTCATATACCACAATTTATTCAACCACTCTCCAACTGATGGACATCCATTCAGTTTCCAGTTTCTAGCCACTACAAAAAGGGCTGCCACAAACATTCATGCACATACAGGTCCCTTTTCCCTTCTTTATAATCTCTTTTGGGATATAATCCCAGTAGTAACACTGCTGGATCAAAGGGTATGCACAGTTTGATAACTTTTGAGCATAGTTCCAAACTACTCTCCAAAATGGTTGGATTCGTTCACAACTCCACCAACAATGCATCAATGTCCCAGTTTTCCCACATCCCTCCAACAATCATCATTATTTTTCCTGTCATCTTAGCCAATCTGACAGGTGTGTGATAGGTATCTTAGAGTTGTCTTAATTTGCATTTCTCTGATTAATAATGACTTGGAGCATCTTTTCATATGACTAGAAATAGTTTCAATTTCTTCATCTGAGAATTGTCTGTTCATATCCTTTGACCATTTTCAATTGGAGAATGCTTGATTTTTTATAAATTAGAGTTAATTCTCTATATATTTTGGAAATGAGGCCTTTATCAGAACCTTTGACTGTAAAAATATTTTCCCAGTTTATTGCTTCCTTCTAATCTTGTCTGCATTAGTTTTGTTTGTACAAAAACTTTTCAGTTTAGGTATAATCAAAATTTTCTATTTTGTGATCAGTAATGATCTCTAGTTCTGCTTTAGGTCATAAAGACCTTCCCTTCCACAGGTCTGAGATGTAAACTATCCTATGTTCCTCTAATTTATTAATGATTTCATTCTTTATGCCTAGGTCATGAACCCATTTTGACCTTATCTTGGTGTACGGTGTTAAGTATGGATCAATGCCTAGTTTCTGCCATATTAGTTTCCAATTTTCCAGCAATTTTTATCAAACAGTAAGTTCTTATCCCAAAAGCGGGATCTTTGGGTTTGTCAAAGACTAGGTTGCTATATTTGTTGACTGTTTTATCCCTTGAACCTAATCTATTCCACTGATCAACTAATCTATTCCTTAGCCAATACCAAATAGTTTTGGTAACTGCTGCTCTATAATATAATTTTAGATCTGGTACAGCTAAGCCACCATCATTTTGATTTTTTTTCATTAATTCCCTTGAAATTCTTGACCTTTTGTTTTTCCATATGAACTTTGTTGTTATTTTCTAGGTCATTAAAATAGTTTTTGGGAGTCTGATTGGTATAGCGCTAAATAAATAGATTAGTTTAGGTAATATTGTCATCTTTATTATATTTGCCTGCCCTATCCAAGAGCATTTAATATTTTTCCAATTGGTTAGATCAGACTTAATTTGTGTGAAAAGTGGTCTGTAATTTTGCTCATTTAGTTTCTGATTTTCCCTTGGCAGATAGATTCCTAAATATTTTATATTATCAGTAGTTACTTTAAATGGAATTTCTCTTTGTAACTCTGACTGTTGGATTTTGTTAGTGATATATAAGAATGCTGATGATTTATGTGGGTTTATTTTATAACCAGCAACTTTGCTAAAGTTGTGGATTATTTCTAATAACTTTTTAGCAGAATCTCTGGGGTTCTCTAAGTATACCATCATGTCATCGGCAAAGAGTGATAATTTGGCTTCCTCATTGCCTATTCTTATTCCTTTAATCTCTTTCTCAGCTCTTATTGCTATAGCTAGCGTTTCCAATACAATATTAAATAGTAACGGTGATAGTGGGCAACCTTGTTTCACTCCAGATCTTATTGGGAATGGTTGCAGTTTGTCTCCATTACATATGATGCTTACTGATGGTTTTAAATAGATGCTGCTGATTATTTTAAGGAAAAGTCCATTTATTCCTATACTCTCAAGTGTTTTAATAGGAATGGATGTTGGATTTTATCAAATGCTTTTTCTGCATCTATTGAGATGATCATATGGTTTTGTTAATTTGGTTATTAACATGGCCAATTATATTGATAGTTTTCCTAATATTGAACCAGCCCTGCATTCCTGGTATAAATCCTACTTGATCATAGTGTATTATCTTGGAGATGATTTTCTGTAGTCTTTTGCTAATATCTTATTTAAGGTTTTAGCATCAATATTCATTAGGGAGATTGGTCTATAATTTTCTTTCTCTGTTTTCAGCCTACCTGGTTTAGGTATCAGTACCATGTCTGTGTCATAGAAGGAATTTGGTAGGACTCCTTCATTCCCTATTTTATCAAATAATTTATATAGCATTAGGCCAATTGTTCTTTAAATGTTTGGTAAAATTCACATGTAAATCCATCTGGTCCTGGGGATTTTTTCTTAGGGAGTTGTTTAATTGCCTGTTCTATTTCTTTTTCTGAAATGGGACTATTCAAACAATTTACTTCCTCCTCTGTTAATCTGGGAAGTCTATATTTTTGAGGTAGTCATCCATTTCACTTAGGTTATCAAATTTATTGGCATAAAGTTGAGCAAAATAACTCCTTATTATTTCTCTAATTTCCTCTTCCTTGGTGGAAAGTTCTCCTTTCATTTTAAGACTACTAATTTCATTTTCCTCCCTCCTTTTCTAATCAGATTTACCAAAGGCTTATCTATTTTATTGGCTTTTTCATAGAACCAACTCTTAGTTTTATTAATTAGTTCAATAGATTTTTTACTTTCAATATTTTTAATTTCTCCTTTTAATTTTAGAATTTCAATTTAGTATTTGATTGGGGTTTTAATTTGGTCTTTTTAGTTTTTTTAGTTGCAAGCCCAATTCATTAATCTTTTCTTTCTCTGTTTTATTCAAGTAAGCCTCTAAGGATATAAAATTCCCTCTTATTACCGCTTTGGCTGCATCCCACAAATTTTGGTATGATGTCTCATCATTGTCATTATCTTGAGTGAAATTATTAATTGTATCTATAATTTGCTGCTTCACCCAATCATTCTTTAAGATGAGATTGTTTAGTTTCCAATTACTTTTTGGTCTATTTCCCCCTAATTTTTTGTTGAATGTAGTTTTTATTGCATCATGATCTGAAAAGAAAGCATTTACTATTTCTGCTTTCTTGCATTTAATTTTGAGGTCTTTATGTCCTAATATATGGTCAATTTTGAATAGGTTCCATGAACTGCTGAGGAAGAAAGTATATTCCCTTCTATCTCCATTCAATTTTCTCCAAAGATCCAACATACCTAATTTTTCTAATATTCTGTTTACTTCTTTAATTTCTTTCTTATTTGTTTTGTGGTTTGATTTGTCTAATTCTGAGAGTGCAAGGTTGAGATCTCCTACTATTACAGTTTTGTTGTCTATTTCTTCTTGCAACTCTCTTAACTTCTCCTTTAGGAAGCTGAGTGCCATACCACTTGGTGCATATATGTTTAATATTGATATTGCTTCGTTGTTTATGCTACCCTTTAGCAGGATGTAGTTTCCTTCCTTATCTCTTTTAATTAGATCAATTTTACTTTTGCTTGATCTGAGATAAGGATGGCTACCCTCTTTTTGACTTCACCTGAAGCATAATAGATTTTGCTCCAGCCTTTTACCTTTACTCTATATGTATCCCCCTGCTTTAAATGTGTTTCTTGTAAACAACATATTGTAGGGTTCTGACTTTGATCCAGTCTGCTATCTGCCTCCTCTTTATGGGGAGTTCATCCATTCACATTTACGGTTAGAATTACTAAATCTGTATTTCCTGCCATCCTAATAACCCCAGATTGTGCTTTTACTTATTCTTGCCTCCCCAACCTTCTTTCCCCCTTTTAAACTTATGTACCCCTCTTGTATCACGATACTTATCCTCTTTATAATCCCTTCTTCCCCCCTTTGAGTCTTTCCCCTTCCTTCCCTTATTTCTCTTTTTCTTTTTCCTTTTCCTCTCCCCGTTTTAATGAGGCGGAGAGAATTTTCTCTAAAACAAATGTCAATTATTTTTCTTTGAGCCAACTCTGATGAGAGTAAGATTCACACAATGTTCCTCCCCTCTCTAAATTCCCTCAGATATGATAAGTTTCCTTAGCCTCTTTGTGGGATGTGGTTTCCCTCTTTTATCCCTCCTTCCCACCTTATTCTGCCATCATCCCTTTTCCATATCTACTTCCCTTTTTATGTTATATCAGTACTATCAAATTTTACATGTATTTTTTTGTATATCCACAACAGAAATACAATTCTCAAGAGTTATTTTTACCTTTTTCTGCATCTCTTGAGTTCTATTCTTGGAGATCAAATTTTTTGTTTAGTTCTGGTTTTCTTCAGAAACAAATGGAATTCATTTGTTTCATTAAATGTCCATCTTCTTCCCTGGAAGAAAATGCTCAGCTTAGCTGGGTAGTTTATTCTTGGCTGCATCCCAAGTTCTTGTGCCTTTCGGAATATCATATTCCAGGCCCTTCTTTCCTTTAATGTAGAGGCAGCCAGATCTTGGGTGATCCTTATTGTGGCACCTCAGTATTTAAATGGTTTTTGGCTGTTTGTAAAATTTTTCCTTAATCTGATAGTTCTGAAATTTTGCCACAATATTCCTTGGGGTTTTTATTTTAGGGTTTCTTTCAGAAGGTGTTCGATGAATTCTTTCAATGCCTATTTTACCTTCTGATTCTATTACATCTGGGCAGTTCTCTTTGATGATTTCTTGTAAAATAGTATCTAGGCTCTTTTTTTCATCATAGTTTTCGGAAAGTCCAATAATCCTCAGATTATCTCTCCTAGATCTATTTTCCAAGTCTGTCATTTTAGCAAGTAGATAATTCATGTTTTTTTCCAGTTTGTCATTTTTTTGGTTTTGCTTGACTGATTCTTGCTGTCTCAATGCATCATTAGTTTCAATTTGTTCAGTTCTAATTTTTAAAGAATTATTTTCTTCATTAGCTTTTTTACTTCTTTCTGTATATGTCAATTGAGTTTTTGAATGTATTGTTTTGGTCTGTGGAATTTTTTCCATTTCACTAATTTTTTTTTTTAGTAATTATTTTCTTTTCCAATTCACAGATCCTACTTTCTCGTGAATTCTTTATTTTTCCAATTCACAATTCTTACTTTCCTGTGATTTTTTTATTTTTCCAATTCACCAATTTGCACTTCCTGGGAATTTTTTAACTTTTCCAATTCATATTTCAGGAAGTTGTTGCTCTCTTGTAAGGCTTCTCTTTCCTTTCCCCATTTATCTTCTAACTCTCTTTTGAGACTTTTAATGGTCTCTTCTATGAGAGCATTATGTAAAGGAGGACAGTCTGATGCATTTTTGCTGTTTGAGGTCTCTTCAGGTTTGCTGACCTGCTCTTTTCTGCATAGAAGCTGTAGATCGTTCTTTTCATCTTTTTATTCATGTTTTAAAGCCTTTAGGGTAGGTCTCCTAGGCAAGGGGGTTACCAGCTTCCTCTGCAGAGCAGGGAAAGATTTAAAGAGATTTCTGGCTCCGAGGTATGGGAGTGCTCTGAGTGAGAGTTTTCCCTTCCCCCAACAGGAAGTGGATTCAGCACTGGCCTAGCTATCAAATGGCTTAGTAGGGCTGAGTGGATTATCGATTGCCCTAGGCTAGAGACTAAGTGGTGAAAGTGTCACTGCCCCAGGCCGGAGCCTCTTTTGGGACTGTGAGTATTAGCAGCTGACTGCAGACTGCAGACCGCCCGGAACTCTGCCCCAGTGTCTCTGCCCAATGCAAATCGGCCCTGGAAAAGCTCTATGGCCCCAAGCCGAGCTCCCCACTGTGCAGATTGGAGGCTAACCGGGGCTGCGTCCTCCTGCCGTGCAGGATCACAACTGCCCCAAGGAAAAGCCCTTACTGCGGGTTGGGGCTGCGTGCTTGTGCTGAGATCTGTGCTTTCACCCTCGGTTTGAGACTCTCCTCGGAACCTAATTTCTCTCCCTGTCTGCGCCGATCTCCCCCTGGCCCCGGAACCAACCTTTTTTGGCGAGACTGCAGATTTTCTTCGGCCGGTGAGTTGTTCTACTTCTTATCTGTACGAATTGTAGCAGTCAAGACTATTTTTGAGGCTTGATATAATATTGATAAAGAGGGTAAGAGAAGAGCTTAGAAAGTCGCGTGTGTCTTCTCCGCCATCTTGGCTCCGCCCCCCCATGAAATCTTTATTTCTCAAGGATAAACAGACTCAGTTCCTTTTGTCCAACTCTTCATGACCCTCATTTGAGTTTTTTTGGAAGAGAAGTGGTTTGTCATTTCTTCTCCAGCTCATTGTACATATGAGGACACTCAGGCAAATGGGATTAAGTGACTTGCTCAGGGTCACACATCTATTAAGTGTGAACTAGGTCTTTTGTCACTTCAAGTCCAGACTCTATCTGGTCCCTTTCCTCTATGTTAACTTTAGCTTTTCAGTAAATAAAATCAAGCATTCTGTCAACCAGTATGCAGCAAGAGCTTTACTGTGTATCAGGTACTGGACTAAATTGTAGGGATACAAAATCCAAGTAAAGAGCAGCTTTTCAATAACTTTCATTCTAACAGGGAATCCATGCCTATAAGTTTTCATATGCTGTTTTTCCAGGAGAAAGAACAACAGGACTACCATCTTCTTAAGTTCTGCTTCAAAGTGGAATTAAAAAAAAAAAAACTTAGTGGATTGTTTCATAAGTAAGAATTATTCCTATTTTATTCATTACTTCAAAGAAGTCATTTTATTCATGTAATTACTTCTTATAGCAAACCAACTGAAATACTTCTGTCATTAGTAGATATTTTAGTAGAATTTCTGTAGCTCAACGAGTCAATATTATCCAGGATACCTTGTCCAGACCTGCTCATCAAAGAATTTCAGTACTAGCCCAAATTCTGATCATGGTTTGAGGAGTAATGAGGCAGAATGCACAAGAATGGTCAAAGAGGAGTCCATTTATTCAAAACTTTATCAGTATTATACCCTAATACATTTACATAATTATAGCACATTGCACATACACTAACTATAGGATACTACGTATCTGGGACCACATAAACAACTTGCTATTGTGTGTAGATATTTCCTTGCCACTTTAGTATAAATCTGCTTTAACTACAACACAGGTTGTCACCCAAGATGCCCCTAGGGGAGATAGGAAGCAAAATCAGACAAGTCAGCAAGGTTTCTTTTACTGGATTAAAGGGTATATCTCACCCAGGTTTCCCCCCTATTTGTTACCCTCTACACTACCTGGCAATGAAACTGAAAAGACAGCATAAAGTATATGTTGAATCTTGGTTCTACTACTTACAGGCTGTGTTACTTTAAGCAAGTCATTTTACCCACTGTCACAGCCAGTTTCTTCATCTATAATAATGAAAGGTTGGATTAGATGATAAAGCCCTTTTCAGCCCCATATCTATGATTCATGACTTAGATCATTCCTCTGATGATTAATATGTAATAACAGCTAGCATTTGTTCAAAGATTTGCAAAACACTTTGCAAATATCATCTCATTTTATGTTCACAAAAGTCCAATGAAAAGTTCTATTATTAGCTTCATTTTACAAATAGAAAAAAATTAAGTGGTTAAGACTTACATAGATTCACACCACTATAAAATATCTATGGGTATATGTCAACTTGTCTTCCTGATTCCAGGATAGGAGCTGCACATTTACCCACCAATGTTACCTTGCTGCCTAATCATTTGTTGGTTGGTTCATTGTTATTCTTTGTTCTCAAAGCAGTCCAAAGTGACATCACTATGTTTGAATCGAGGTATAGTATGTCTGATGAATTTAGAGGGCTCAATAATTCATCTGAAGATTTGGACTGGAGATTTCTCTAAGTTTGCACATCTCACATTTTTTTTAAACTACTTTAATTCTTCTTTACTCATAGAGCACAGTGCCTTCTTTAATGCATACTAGGTAGTCTTTTCCCAGTATTTCTCATTTCATACAATTGATCCCAAAGTTCTCAAAGGAACCTTAAAAGTGTTCTTTTGTTGCTTCTCCTGCCTTTCATGTGAGTGCTTACCTTAGAGTTCTCCATAAAATAGTCTTTTAGGCAAACTTAGACAACATTTGAATAATGTGACCAGTTTATCAAAGTTGTGCTCTCTGCAGTAGAGTTCGAATGTTAGGCAGTTTGGAAAAGAATCTCAATAACTGGTATCTTATCTTGTCACTTCAGAATTTTCCTAAGACAATTCAAATAGAAGTGATTAAGTTTCTTGACATGGTGCTGGTCCAGATTTCACAGGTATACAACGAGGTCAACACAACAGATCTGTAGACCTTCATTTTGAAAGGCAGCCTAATAAGTCTTCTCTTTCACACTTTCCTTTGGAGCCTCCTAAACACAGAGCTAACTGGCAATGTGTGCATCTACTTCATGATTTATATGTCCATCTTTGAAAAGTGCCCAATTACTAGATTCACATCCAAAGTCCTTCCAGGTTGGCTGGACTTGTCAAAGCCTACCCTACATTGCCTGCATAAATGCAGCATTCCTTCCATTCCATGATGGAGCATCAACATTACAGACAAAGTTATTACCAGTAGTAATAATTACAATTCCTTTATTCTTTCAATAGATATCTATATAGTCTCTGTTTTGCACTTAAGTCTGTGCTGAATGCTGAGGAGGTATAAGGAAAGAAAAGACAGTTTTTATCTTCAAGAAACTATATAAACATTTTGGGGAGAGAAAAGACTCATACACATGAGATATGAAAGAGGATGATTCATTTTTTCACATTTGATTCTGAAGATATATTTAGGGAATTGGTGCAAAAGAAAAAAAGGCACAAATTCCAACAATTTTTTGTGATTCTGGTTACCAAAAAAGGAAGAAAGTAGAATGTAATTTAGTTTTATACTCTTGTCAAAATTTTATCTCTATATATCTATATAGACTGGACAAAGTATACTCGAGTTTTTTGTTGTTGTTTTGTTTTGTTTTGATTTTGATTTGGTTTGATCTGGGTTTTTGGAAGAGGTATAACAAAGGGAAGGAACAGAACCATAGGATTAGATTTCAAATAAGCCAAAGAGGCTAAATTTTACATATAAGGAAGCTGGGACTTATAGCCATGAAATGTCTTAGAATATAATGCAACAAGCATTTATTCAGTTCTCACTGTATGTAAGCACTATTCTAGAGGGTGGGAGAAATTCAAAATATAGATAACAAAAAACCTTCATAATCTTTATAACTTCTCAACTGAAAACATCCCTCCCTGGCCACTACATTTGTTTATTTCTTCTCCCTATTACAATGTAAGCTTCTGAAGGTCAAAGGTGGTCTTCTTTTGGTGTTTATGTTTAGTTTATAGTAATCCCTTAGATATATGCTTTATTCACAGAGTTATTCAATCATTTTTATTCATCCATTTATTGAATGGGGCTGAGATGGAGCAAGAGCAAAGCAGATAAATACATGGAAGAAATTTTCTGAATAAGAGAAGACTTTCTTCATTTCATCAGAATTATAAAACAAAGCACTCTGTGAGAGCCGTGTTAAAATTTGCCCAAGGTCACCAAGTGAGAAGCCAAGTCCCCTGACTCTCAGCTGGCGTGCATTTTCTTTGATACCAGTCATCCAGGAGTACACCTCCTTTACCTTCTTGACTGCTTCCTGAGAGTGAGCCCTGGAGCAACCATCAGAAAATCTCTGTCCTCCACTTTAAACAGATTGATGGATCATGGCTGTTGGTATCAACTTTATCTATAGGGTCAAGTCTGCATGGGGTCAGGTAGAAAGAAGAAAAGGAACATTGAGGACTGATTTTCTTTTGAGCTGATAATCACTCTAAAAGAAAAGCACAATCTATGTTAGGAAATATGTTAATGAAGCATATGCAAATGAAGGTTCACTGTATTAAATACTGAGATCAAGGGATAACTGCAAGTAATTTGGTAATGGGTTGTAATTATCCTTCCCTCTATAGCATTTGGCAGTGAGAGCATGAATCAAACAGTGTTACTAATAACTATCGCATCACTACAATGCAGTTTATTTACCATTATACTAGAGCATACCTGAAAACCTCCGCACAAAATAAACAAGTTGTAATAAATTGTGGGTTAAAGACACCAGATGGTAGAGATTTCAGAAGTTAAATTTACTGCTGAGGTATATTAAAAAGCATAGTATTCCAAGTCTTCTTCAATTCAGCAAGTTCCCCTGATAATCACTAGAATTGAGTATGACACACACTGGGATGATTAAAATTCTGTATATCTCACTTTCTTCACCTGTAATATAAAGATTAAAAACAGTTATGTTATCCACTTTTATAACATTGTTTTGAAGAAAGTTATTTGTAAAAATTAATTGATCTAAAAATATATTATCATCATCATTATTATTAAGATTCAAAAATCATTCCCTGATTATCAAACTAGTTGTCTGATGGCTTTGTATTCAAAATTGTTTTGAGGAGTGTCTGGAACTCTTATCTTAAAGGCAAAGCTATAACCAGTCATACTAACCATTGAGTAATAATCATTTAGAGGAGATGATATATGCCATGAATATGCTTCTGGGGAGGATCTTTCCAGGTAGGCAATAGAGTAGGAGGGAATTGACTTGTTTGTGCACTGTAATCTAGAGCCAACAGAAGACTACTAAAATGAGGAAGCACATGTCTTGATGTCAGTACTCTGGGCCAAAGCTTTATTTGTCCTACACTTGTTGCCTCTCTGATTCAAGACAAGGAGATACCCATTCTTTCTTCAAAAAGAGTTCTGTGTCTTGGAGAGCCCCAGAAAGGTTTACTGACTCAGTCAGCAAAGTATAAAAAGTTGCTCTATTATCCATGAAACCAAACCTTTTTTGTTCCTTAACTTTCTTCTCATCTTTTAACTTGAATTCCAACTATCCTGTGGAACTTCCTCTGATGGCTCTTAGGAGGGAGTGAATTTTTCCCACTTGGACTCACATGATAACTTTTAATTTGCACCTCTGATACATCATTTATGTAAAATTCTTCATTTTATCTAAATGAAATGATAATTTAAGAATAATTTAAGAATATTAAAAATATAATTTAAATGTGATTTGGTTGAAAACATTCTGGATTTCAACTAAAATGGCCCATGAACTAGTTTGCCACTTCCACCAATTAGCTACATAATCCTGAAAAAGTACCATCACCCCTTATAATTAATAGATATACAGTCGTCTTACAAAGTGGTTGTAAAGGAAGTGTCTTTTAAGCCTTGAAGTGCTGTAGAAAAATGAGGTTTGGAAAAGCTATGCCAGGCAAATTCAATATTACCATTCTGCCTTAGTAGCATAGGAACTTACCTGCGTAGTCATGACTTGAAGAACATGGCAACATTGAAGATAATTACAAAGTTCCCCTATATATCAGTCATTGACTACTGTGTTTTTAATATCCAGCCATCTACTAGTGCACTAGGACCCATAAGAAGCAGACATCTTGACATTTATCATTCCACTACCCACCTCTCCAATTTAGTGAGAGTACTTCTCCCTAAAGAAATCACCTTTTATACCTACCCAGTTAAAGGAAAACTACCTGTTGGACTGAAGAATGGTGGTGAGAATTAATCTAATTTACTATATATTATGCTATCCCTAAGCCATATTTCATCTCATCTAATCAGTCAACATCTCTGGATTTAAATAACTCATTAATCCAGATACCATCCATATATCACTAGCTTCCTTCTACCTCTACTTATCTACTTTCTTTTATTTATATATTTATAACTTTTTATTGACAGAGCCCATGCCTGGGTAATTTTTTACAACACTCACTTCTGTTCTGACTTTTCCCTTTCCTCCCTCCACCCCTTCCCCCAGATGGCAAGCAGTTCTATACATGTTAAATATGCCACAGTATATCCTAGATACAATATATGTGTGCAGAACTGAACAGTTCTCTTGTTGCACAGGAAGAATTGGATTCAGAAGGTAAAAATAATCCAGGAAGAAAAACAGAAATGCAAACAGTTTACATTCATTTCCCAGGGTTCTTTCTTTGGGTGTAGCTGCTTATGTCCATCATTGATCAATTAAAACTGAATTAGATCTTCTCTTTGTTGAAGAAATCCACTTCCATCAGAATACATCCTCATACAGTATCGTTGTTGAAGTATATAATGATCTCCTGGTTCTGCTCATTTCACTTAGCATCAGTTTATGTAAGTCTGGCCAATCCTCTCTGTATTCATCCTGCTGGTCATTTCTTACAGAACAATAATATTCTATAACATTCATATACCACAATTTACCCAACCATTCTCCAATTGATGGGCATCCACTCAGTTTCCAATTTCTAGCTACTACAACACATACAGGTCCCTTTCCCTTCTTTAGTATCTCTTTGGGGTATAAGCCCAGTAGTAGCACTGCTGGATCAAAGGGTATGCACAGTTTGATAACTTTTGGGGCATAATTCCAGATTGCTCTTCAGAATGGTTGGATTCGTTCACAACTCCACCAACAATGCATGTTTAACATGTATAAGACTGCCTGCCATCTAGGCAGGGGAAGAGGTGGAGGGAGGGAAGGAAAAAGTTGGAACAGAAGTGAGTGCAAGGGAACAATGTTGTAAAAATTACCCATGCATATGTTCTGTTAATAAAAAGCTATAATTAAAAATAATAATAATAAAATAAATGAAAATAGATCTCCATCTTTTCCCTTGAAAGATAATGCTTAATTTTGCTAGAAAATCAATTCTTGGATGCAGTCCAAATTTCTTTGCCCTTTGGAATATCATATTCCAGGTCCTTCAGTCCTTTAAAATGAAAGCTGCTAGATCCAGGTAATATTGATTGTGGCTCCTTAATATCTGAATTGTTTCTTTCTGGCTGATTGCAATATTTTTTCTTTGATCTGATAATTCTGAAATTTAGCTACCATGTTCCTTGGAGTTTTAATTTTGGGGTCTCTTTTAGGAGGTGACTGGTGAATTTTTTCAATGGCTATTTTACTTTCTGGTACTAGGATATCAAGGTAGTTTTCCTTGATGATTTTCTAAAAAATCATATATATATATATATATATATATATATATATATATATATAGCCTCTTTTTTCATCATGGTTTTCATGAAGTCCAATAATTTTTAGATTGAGTCTCCTGGATATATTTTCCAGGTCAGTTGTTTTTCCAGTGAAGTATTTTACATCTTCTTCGGCTTCCTTCCTTCCTTCCTTCCTTCCTTCCTTCCTTCCTTCCTTCCTTCCTTCTTTTCTTTCTTTCTTTCTTTCTTTCTTTCTTTCTTTCTTTCTTTCTTTCTTTCTTTCTTTCTTCCTTTCTTTCTTTCTTTCTTTCCTTCTTTCTTTCTTTCTTGGGTTTGTTTGGCTACATGTAAGGCTGATTCTTTTTTTTTAATACCTTTTTATTTACAGATTATATGTATGGGCAACTTTACAGCATCGACAATTGCCAAACCTCTTGTTTCAATTTTTTCCCTCTTTCCCCCCCCCTCCCCAGATGGCAGGATGACCAGTAGATGTTAAATATATTAAAATATAAATTAGATACACAATAAGTATACATGACCAAACAATTATTTTGCTGTACAAAAAGAATCAGACTCTGAAATATTGTACAATTAGCCTGTGAAGGAAATCAAAAATGCAGGTGGTCAAAAATATAGGGATTGGGAATTCAATGTAATTGTTTTTAGTCATCTCCCAGAGTTCTTTTGCTGGGCATAGCTGGTTCAGTTCATTACTGCTCCATTGGAAATGATTAGGTTGATCTCATTGCTGAGGATGGCTAAGTCCATCAGAATTGGTCATCATATAGTATTGTTGTTGATCTCTTGGCCCTGCTTGTTTCACTCAGCATCAGTTTGTGTAAGTCTCTCCAGGCCTTTCTGAAATCATCCTGTTGGCCATTTCTTACAGAACAATAATATTTATGGCTGATTCTTGATGTCTCATTGAGTCATTTGCTTCTATTCATTCAATTCTAAATTTTAGTTAATTATTTTCTTCACTTAGCTTTTTTATCTCCTTTTGCATTTGGCCAATTGAACTTGTAAATGAGTTGTTTGTCCATTTTGTTTTTTGGGTTTTTTTTTCCTTTTTTTTCCCCATTCACAAACTCTTTTTTTTTTTTTTTAAAGGAGTTATTTTCTTTTCCATTTCACCTAAACTATTTTAGGAGGGAGTGATTTTCTTTAGATAATTTCTGTTTCCTTCTCCAGAACTCTCATTTCCTTCTCCCATTTTTCTTCTAACTCTCTTTTAATATCCCTTTTGAATTCTTCCAAGAGAGCCCTGTGAGATAGAAACCAATTTTTCTTACTCTTTGAGGCTTCATATGAAGATGTTTTGCCTTTAGTATGCTCAGGATTTTAGGTCTGTTCTCTGTCTTTATTAAACCTATCTATGGCCAGAGCTCTTTTTGCTTTTTTTGGTCATTTTTAAAGGTTGAGGCTTTTAGAGTCAGGAACAGATTGTTCTAAGCTTTCTCTATCCAGAGCTGCATGCTGTCCTGGGGCTAATGCTGCTGGCTTCCATTTCATGCTGGGTGTGCATGGCCAAGTCCTGCATTTTGCTGGCATTCAAGGACCTTTTGTGGCAGCATTGCATGTTTCACAGCTGATTCAATGGCTTCTGAACCAGGACAGAGTAGCCATTGCTGTTGTATTTTGGCTAAGAACTTCCTGGTAGATTAATCCATTGGGTGGAGGCCAATCTGCCTTGGATCCATGGGCTTTGTCTGGGCTGGGCTGCCTCCCCCCAAGCCTAAAATAATGCTTTTCTGAAGATCTTCCAAAATATATTCTGCTGGAAATTTATAACACTCCAAATATTTGTGGGGTCTGTCACTCTAAAACCCATTCAGAGGCTTGATCTAATGTTGATCTGTGGGAAGCTAGAAGGAGCTCAAAGACCTGTCTATTCTCTGCCATCTTGACTCTAAGTTTATTGGCTTTTCAAAAGCCACTGTCTGGGGAAATTCCAGAAAGATATGTCTGAGTAAGTTAACAAATTTCAAGCTCTCCAGATTGCCACAATAAACAGAATAAATTTGTGCTTCGGGCCCACTTAGACTGGTGAAACACAAAGAAGGTTTGGAGTAAAAAAGGGATCTTCTTTAGACAACCCAAGAAGATCAAAACAGAGACTCTGGATAGGACTTAATCAGTGTGAAGTGTAAATACCTCCAGGCTAGCTTTACAGAAATAGCAAGTGGGGACCCATGGAGATAGCTGGGTTTGGCTGAAGCCTCATCAAAAACTTAGCGAACTTTCACTTCTCAGACAGCATGGGAAATGGCAGTCTGAGTCCAGAAAGGCTGAGGGATCCTCTGCTAATTAGGAGCACCAGGACCAGCTGTACTGAAGAGACTTGGCCCTGATTGAGGAGGAACCATCATACTTGGCAAATGCAGAAGCAGTGGTACAGGGGTGCTGCTAGTTGTGGTACTCACAGGAGGAGGGAGCTCTTGGTTTGATGTTCCAGGTCAGTGGGGAGAGCTAAGGTGAAGCTGGAGGTACCATCCCCCCTGCATCCCAAGATTAGAAGTGCTTACACCAATACTTCTCATTTAAAAAAAAATGAACCAGCAAAAAATAAAGTACCCAACATTAGATACTAACTATGGGAATAGGGAAGGGATTCATCTTCCAAGAAGGATACTGATGTAAAAAAGCTTCTTCTACCCCAAAAGTGACATTAAATGGCTCCCTTTCCAGAGAGAATTTATAAACTCAAAAATTCTTTTAAAAATCAAGTGAGATTGAGGAAAAACTAAAAGCTAAAATAAAATAAAATCATCCAAGAAAAACAAGAAGATTATGAAAAAAAACAACTAAAAAGGAGATACAGAGACTTAAAGAAGAAAATAATTTTTTAAAAATTAAAATTGGACAAGGTGAAGCCAAGGAATAAAAAACAAAATATAAATAATGAAAAAAATGAAGAGAATATGAAACATCTTGTAAGAAAAGCAATAAATCTGAAGAACAAATCAAGAAGAGAAAATATAAGAATAATTGGACTTCCTAAAAGTTGTGACCAAAAAAAAAAAAAAAAAGAAAAGAAATAAAAGAATCTTAACATAAAAGGCAAGAAATAATCCAAGAAAATTGTCCTGGGGTAATAAAAAATGAGGGTACAGTAGAAATAGAAAAAAATCCATCAATTACCACTGAAACCCCATAGATCAAAGAAAAAAATTTTTCAAGAAACAAGAAAAAAAATTGTAGAAGAAAAAACAAGAAAAATCCATTCTAGAGTTATAATTAGAATTGTACTGAATTTATCAGCAGCCACAATAAAAAAAATTAAAAAAACATAAGTCTTAAAATAATATATACTGGTAGTCAAAAAAACTAGGCTTGCAGCCAAAAATATCATATCCAGTAAAATTATCCATAACATTGAATGGAAACAAAAGGACATTCAATGAACTTGGAAATTTCAGGACATCTCTCCACCAAAATAATACTATAATAAAGAAAGAAGGTCTAGGATAAATGGGCAAAGAGTGAAGAGGAAAGGAAAGGGTGGCGAAGAAAATAAGAAAGGGACCCCATGAGTGGGAGAAGGTTAATAGCAAAGTAAGTTAAGGAGAAGAAATAAAGCAGAAAAACTAGCAGGGATAAGAAATAAGAGATATCCACAAACATTATAAAAAAGGTCAGGAGTAGATTTTATTTGAATAAAAAGTAGGACTAGTGATCATTCATTTTAAACAAAGTCAAATTTAAAGGTTCAATCAAGAGGGAAATCTACATTATATTTCAGCCATATTAATACTATTTTAGAAGCATGTTTACATATGGGTATATACAAAGAGGTGCTTATGGAGTCAAGAGAGAGTTTTGTCAGCAGTTTTTTCTAGAATCCCATGCATATGTTTATATACATTCCTTATTGTTGTTCTCCTTTGTTCTTAAAAGGCCAAAATAACATTGCTATATTAGTCAAGTAAGGGTGTCAGTCTGTGACTGATCAGATCAATACTTTAAATGCTCTGCCATAGCTAGGATACAATTAGTCCCCCTGAATACTTGGGGTGGCTTCTCTAATTTTGCACATCTTGAGTTTCCTCTGAGCTATTCCATTTCTGCTTCACTAATAAAGCACAGAACTTTCTCCAATGACAACAGTCCTATGCCATATCATACAATCAATTTGAAGGTTCTTGAGAGACTTTGAGAATATTCTTGAATCACTTTTTCTGACCACCTTGTGAGTGCTTGCCCTGTGTGAATTCCTCATAAATCAGTCTTTTTGGCAAGTATACATTTCCCATTTGAACAATGTAGCCATCCTAGTGGTGTTGGGATCTCTGCTGTTGGAGTTGAAGAGATGGTAATTTAGTTTGAGAAAGGATCTCAGTGTCTTGTATCTTATCTTGCCAGATGATTATCAGAATCTTCCTAAGACAATTCAAATGAAAATGATTTAAATGGTTTCTCAGCATGGTGCCAGTATACTGTTCAGATTTCATAGGAATACAACAATGAAGTCAGCAAATGTATTCATAAAGATGTATGTATGTATATATAAATATATGTGTATGTATGTATGTATGTGTGTGTGCTCAATCTGATTCTCAGTACTACTTTGAGTTAAACTAGGGATGAGGGAATCCTTCTCCAAAAATCTTGCTTTCTGGTTTCAGTCAAAATAATTACAATTTATTTTGGTACTGGTCCAGCATATTCTCTGATCTTATAAATTTCAATTCTAAAATTCAAGAGTTCTCTTACCCAAGTTGTTTCTAGATATGAAAGTTAGTTGAAGAGAATCAGTTCTAGCCCCTTTCTATGCCTATCCTTAGAAAACATCCCTGTTATGGAAACTTTAATACATATCCTACTTCTTTCAAAACATCACCCAACAAAGGCTATTTTAACCTTTTCTCTCCTAATGTTTTCAACAATCTATCTTTTCTTTCTTAGCAGAGGACTTCATTTTTTTCCTTACTAATATAAGGTTCTGCTCCCCTTTAAAATGAAGCAATTTGCCTTTATAAGGGACAGAAAAGGTAGCTTTGTGTAAATTAAAGGAAGGGAATCAATTTGAGAAGAATGTATAACAAATGTCCTTTTTCATAGATGAAAGGTTTGGTGGTTGACAGAACCATTAAAAAAAAAAAAAAAAACTTTTGTTTAATAAAGATTGTGAAAATCTATGTGTAAAGAAACAGTGAGCAGTTTGGTTGCCAAAAAATAACAAATAACTTTTTTGAGAAAAGAAAAATGCTTAAATCACTTTGTAAAGTGATTGTAAAGGGTGTAAGATAGACTTCGCCAACTCTTTGTGTTCTAAAAGAATAAAAAAAATAACTTGTAGATACTAAAAATTTATAAAACACAGCAACGAAGAGAGATACAGAATGTTGAGGACAGATTTGAGGGCTTAGTGCCTGAGGCTGCAAAATTTTGTAGTTCTTTAGTTCATTTGATTGTAACTATTTTTAAGGTTTAAAATATTCAAACTGACAAAGTAATAAATCAAATAACTTTTGGAGAATATGAGTTGATTTAAACAAGGGCTGTTGGTTGTATAAATAACGCAAAAGGAAAGTTCATGAGTTTCTAACCTCAGAAGGAAAAAGTAAATAAATGACTGCCAGGAGACTCTGATTTGAGTCATTAAAAGTAAAGGGAACTCTGGCTGGAATAATGAAGACCTGAATAAGAGAAGAACTCAACAGGGATTGGAAAAGCCAGTTTTACCAGAGTTGTTGATGATATCTGGGGGAGGTAAGTTGGGTAGGAAGAAGGCTTCAGCTATTAGTGACTGGCTCAGTAAAAGCTGAAGCTCCATGGCAAGAAGGACTTATACTCCATTAACATCTACAATTTAAGAAAGGTGGAAGTACTTGGCTGCCCTCTGTTGGTTATTGTTTGTCCTTTGTTCTCAAAAAGAATCATGACAATAGGGAGGGGATGCCTTGACATGCAAGTTAATTTAATTTAAGTGAGGGAGGGCTGGTCAAGGTCACTTGTTTTACTTTCTCCTCCAGAGTCATCTGGGTCCAGTGGTCAGATATAGATGAGGATAACTAGAGATGGCCTGGATGCAATGGGAGCTAAGATCTTTAATAGGTCTTATTTGATCAAGTCCCAATGCCTTTTCAGTGATTAAGACTAAATAAGAAATAAGGAAGAGGATGGTCTCTTTTACCTCGTTAAAAAAAAAAAAAAATCAATCAGGGAGGGGAAGACCTTCAATGTTTCTGGCTAAAATAGAAACAATTGATACTTATATACAGGAGTTAATGTGGCACTGAGGAAAAACAAAAAAAAGTCTTGGAACTAAGAGGTCCTGAGTTCAAATTTCACCTGACCTTTCTGGTAGGGAACTGTTAAAAGAAGAAAGAAAATCTTGTAACTTGTTCTCAGTGCCTTTTAAAGGATGATTGTGAATTATAACTCGTAGTTTTGAGAATAGAGAAGAAGAGGACTTTTCTAACAGGAGAGCAGAAGGGACCAAAAGAACAGTTAACAAAGAAGCAACTTGGAGCATGTTATTAGACAGACCATTGCCACCAACACCTGCAGTCCAGAGTTATGGATTTTCCTCATTTTTCTGCCTTTCCTCTCATTTTTTTGTAATTTTGAACTCTCTCTCACAGAAACTGTGTGTACTAGCTGGATAAGGTGATTCAGATTGAGGTGTGAATCATGGAATGGTTATTTTTGCTTTTATCTTAGTGTTCAGTAAACAGTTATTTTTAAAAAGTCTAATGGGGTCAACATTATGAGTTGTTATTTTTATATAAATGGAAGTACATAGGAAGAAACTCAAGTTACAGTGGTAAAAAGGGAGTGTTTATCAATTGCAACAAGGTTTTCCTGAGAAACCTAAAAGAGTTTGAGTGTGGTAGCACAGTTGTACCTTTTCTGGAAAGTCAGACCACAAATATAATGAAAAGTTAAGGTGAGTCAATTCAGAGAGTGAATGGGTATCCCACACCTCAGATTAATGACAATATATAAGTGAAATGCAAAGGGCATCCATATACCACTAATCATTTTTCTTCCTTTTTTAATATTTCTTTTTTTGTTGAAGCTTTATATTTTCAAAACATATGCAAAACCTTACAAAATTTTATGTTCCAATCCCCCCCCTTTCATCCACATCCTCTCCTAAATGGTGAGTAATCCAATATATGTTAAACATGGTAAAAATCATATACCACCAATCTAAGAAAACATAGGCATACTCCATGAGCTCCTTCTGTCCTACTTAACATCTCAATGTATTTTTGCATTTTTTCCATTCTCTCCTCTTTCACTTCTTCCTTGGCCTCTTTAACTTTCCAAGTTGAACCTTCAACCCCTTTTATGCCTTTTTAGCATCCTATCATCTTGCATATTTTCAGAATTTTCTTTTATCTGTCTGTCTGTCTGTTTCCCCCTCCCTCCTCAACTCTTTCTGATTTTTATATTTGTTGAGTCTTAGTAAATCACTAAGCCTCATTTCTTCGTAAGTAAATTGGTGATAATAGTACTTCAAATTTCTGTCAAAAAATTGGTGTGAGATGAACATTTTGAAATCTTAAGGCATTAAGATATCAGAGCAGAAGCCATTGGTTCCCTTGGCTCAATGTACATCTTTCCTTTTGTTTGTAACTTAACCTTTCTGAACTTCAGTTTGGATATCTGTACAATGGGAATAGAATTCTTCTTATGACCAAATGAAGCATGTGTGAAGACTTTTAGAAAATGTAAAACTCTTTGCAAATTTTAAGGAGGTAAAAGTAATTCCCTGTAGTATGCTTTCAAAGACCGTAACATTTGTACCTGGGCCAAACAACTTCTTCCACCTCACTAAAACCAGAAATGACAATATCATGTATAAAATCTTTTTATTCAACAGTGAAATATTTTAAAGCAGGATAAGTGACATCAGTTGTGAGTGATAGAAAACAGGATTGACATGGGAATGGAGAAAAGGAAGAGGAAAAAGCAATTTTTTTGTTTCCTGAAAGAATGAGTGAGTAAAAGGCAGAACTATCTATCATAATGCTGTCCCTCCTCTTCATCTTTTATTAACATTCTATTTGTTCTCTAAAGCCATCTCAAAGTCAACTCTTCCTAGAAACCGTGATATTTCCATCCATACAAATAAACATATTCCTCAGACCTTATGGAGAAATTCTCTGGTAAATTTCTCATATAAAGAGATGTAGCAGGAAGTGTTGAATAGTAGGAAGGCTTTGGAAAAAGAAAACCTAGAGTTCAGTCCCTGCATCTGACATAAAAGCTGAATGACCAAAGTCATTAAGCCTTTCAGCACTCCAGATTGCTCTCTAGTTTCCATACTGAAGGGATCTTAGACTGAAGAAATCATGGGTCAAGAGAAAAATTTTGTTTTGTTTTAATTATCCATTATAATTACCTCTGTTGGTGTTTTATTGGCTCTGCTATTCCATAAGTTCCTTTCCTATTGCATCTTATCAGTTGTTCATGCATATGAGTTGAATGATATTCTGCATTTTATGTGGAGGGCTGAAACTCCTGAGTTCATGCACTGAGGTCCAGACAACCCAGCACTTAAGGCTAATTACCAATTGGACAATATAAGCATATATTTGGAAAATGGCCCTTCCCGCTATCCTGTGCTGGCTTTATAATTGCTGTGTACAGAGAATTGTAGGAGGGACTAGGGGGTGGAGCAAGACTAGCCAGGGTCACTCTGGGTGGGAGATGAACGAGAAAGGTTGGGGAGATTCTGCTTCCATCCAATTTAATCCTACCTCTAAGGACCAAGAATAAAAACTAAGGATTTTTGTTTATCCTGACTCCCACTGATTCTAAAGTATCTAGGGTGCTAACATGGTCATCACAATTTTAGAAAATTGGTCATAAGCCAGGGATTCCTAAGACTTATGTGATTTTACAATTCTGAATTAACACTAAGCCTCTGGTGCAATCTAGTTTTCACTCCACCCAGAATTCTATGACACGAAGACTAATCTTCCAGGGTGAACCAGGAGATCAACAAGGAATGAAGAGAGCAAGATAGCAGTAGGGACATCATTTCCTTCTGAGGGAGAGACTGTGCCCAGAAGAGAAGAAAGGATTAGTGATGGGTCAAGCAAGTTATGAGTTATTTCTCGATAAAACTCTGCAACCTGACAGACAGCAGCAGGAAACATTAATTCACAGGCTTTTAGTGCCTGACAAACACTTCACATTCATAACTTGAGGTATGTTTTCCACAGCCATTAAACTAGCAAGAGAAGACTTGAGGTCTCTGGAGAGGGGACGTTGGTCTGGGGTCAGAGTGTATTTGTTAGTAGGGAGAGGAAATTTAGGGAGATAAGAGTGAATAGTAGAGAGGAAGGACAGACAGCTTTATGTTATCAGGCTTATATAGGTACTCATAAATGTACACAGAATGTGGGTCAGGTATGCCAGCATACCTTGAATCAAGCATTGCTATTGGACCTTTTCCTGAAGAGGAGGTTTTTCACTTTGGACCCAACTCCATCTATAATGTTATAATTGGTTTATGGGTGTGATTTTTAGTTTCAAACCAAAGACTTTATTTAATTCAATAAAGATAGTAGAAAGAGCACCAAACTGGCAAACCGACAACTAGGTTCTAGCTCCTACATCCTACGATCCTAGCTCCTACATCCTACAATCCTAGCTCCTACAGTCACTTTCCTAGGTGATATTTGATAACTTCTTTACCCTCTATGAACCTCACTTTTCCCTCTGGCATTCTTAGGAAGCAGGTCATCTTTTATCCACTCTTGAATGGTGGACTATGGATTCCAGAAAAAAAAAATTATGGGAGTAAAGTCACTAAACTGTTCAAGTCATTTGATTTAGCAACTTGGCTAATGAACATATACCACCACCATCCCCAAGGAAGAGAAAAAAAGAAAGAAAGAAAAAAAAAGGAAGCTAGGAAGGAAAAGAAAAGCAAAATGAAGAAAGAATGAAAGAAATGAAAGAAAGAAAGAGAGGGGGGAAGGAAGGAAGGAAGGAAGGAAGGAAGGAAGGGAAAATGGGAGGAAAGGAGGAGGAAAGGAGGAAGAAGACAGAAGACTTGTGATTTCATTGATATGGGGAACCCTCAAACTGTATACCACTGGAGGTTTATATCTTTTCTGCAACTCATGGCCTTAAGGAGTGGTCTAATGTACTGAGAGGTTCAGCAACTTTCCAGGGACACATAGTCAATATATGTAAGAGAATGGACTTTAATGCGGGTCTTCCTGGTTCTGAGATAAAGGTTTTAGCTTTATATCATTCTGAAAAGAAAAGAGATGCCTTTGAATGGGAGAGCAACAGAAACATTCTGACGGCATATAAATGATTTTAGTGTGTCATAAAAAATGATGAATATAAGAAATTCACAGATACATGGGAGAAGACTTATGTGGTTTGATGAAGAGCCAAGATAAGCAGAATGAAGATAATAACATATACATAACTACTACACTGACAGAGGCAACAACACTGAAATGCAGCCAAACTCAAATTAATTGTAATGACAACCTTGGTCTCAAGGAAACGTTGATGAAATATTTCTTCTTTTCAAAAGAGATGTAAGGAAATATGAATATGGAATATGGTATATGTGATCAGACAAGGTCATTGTGTTAACTTGGATTTTTATTGTTGTTATTGTTGTTGTTATAAAGGAGGTATTGATTAGGTAGATGTAGAATATTTAGGGGAAACAATTGTCTTAAAAGGGTATTAACAAAATTGTTCTAAAGCCATAGAAGATTTACCTGAAAGATCTTGGAAGTACTTTTCAAATTTGATGATTTAAACCATTTTAATTTTTTAGCATTGTATTTCAGCTTTGTATATCCTAATGTACATTTCAGTAATAGCAAAATGAATTGTGAAGTTCCCTTCCATCATTAACATTCTATTGTCTCTACTATATCATACTAGGTTTCTTTCAGAGCTAAGGCTCTACTTTCTAACATTCTACGTTTGAAGATTTTTTTTTAACATTTCTTCTATGTAACATTTCTATATGTAAAAAACAAAACAAAACAAAACAAAACAAAAAAACAATATGCCCCTCACCCTGTGATTCCTCTTCTTTATGAATCCATGATTTTTCTCATCCTTCTACCTGACGTAGAGGTCATTTCAAATGAACTTTAGTATCCAGGGTCTTCTGCTTGCTTTTTCCTTCATGGAAACATCATAAGATTTTACTGAGCACAAGTTGCAGGATTTATTTTCTTTTCCTGAAATGGAATTAAAATAAATCTCCATGCTGACATATAAAACTTACCCAACTAGTTATTTTTGACACTGATTCTAAAGTTGAATAGCCATGCCCATTTAGAGGATATGAATTTTAGGTAGATCTTTTGCAGAAAGTTGATGGGAGAATATGGGCAGATGTTGCATATAATGATAAAGTGAGCATGGATTTAAAAATAATAAATAGAGGTAATATGACAACCATAAGATTGTGGATGCATTAGAGAGAATACTAAAGTAAGTTCTTGAATACTCATTTGGATGATACCTTAAATATCTGATGTTTGGGGAGGGGAGGGATTGCTCTTCTATATGAATATCCTCTCCAAAACCATTTCCATGTATGGAAAAATAGTTCTGATGCTAGATAAAGATAAAAAGCAATAGCAAATATCCATATATCCATGTCTCTATATACATATATGTATACATGTACATATGCATTTCTTTAATGCTTTAAGATTCCATTATTTAATTTATAGATCAGTAAGTTTTCTATCTGTTAATGCAGACAACAAACTCTTTGTGGTTTACAGCAGGTTTAGAAAAATTTTCCATTTAAGACCCTTTTCATCCAATAAATTTTTTACATGACTCCATCTTGAATCTGAAATGAGGTGTTTCTGGAAACGGTCATGTATGCATTATACAAAGTGCATATGTGTGTTCAGCACCAAGGCTGCAGTGACATAGGCTCAATGTAACATAGGCAAATGCTGCCAGAAGCACCTCAGATTCATTACAAATTTTGAATTTGATTTAATTTTTGGTCATTGTGTTCAGAAACTTCTTACTGTGGCCACATTTTTGGCACCCCCACCTTCACTTACCTGACCCCATATGGGGTCACAACTCACAGTTTAAGAAGCTTTGCTTAGAAGACAGCATGTAAAATACCCATATGCACGTATGTTGTGCACATGTGCATTATTAATGAGACCTATAATTGTTTAAATGCTGGAAAATTTGCAATGAAGAACCCCATGTCAATCAATAGGCATGTGCTTTATAACAAAGTCTGGAGCTTTATTATAAGCCCTTTGTTAAAGGGCTGTTTAGAAAACTGAAAAATCGAGCAACTTTGCCAAATTCACAGAACTAGTATGTTTCAGAAGCAAAACTTAAGTCAAAATTTTCTTGTTAATTCTCTAATAACCCCTCTTTAATGTGTATGTATGTTTAATGTACTCAGCATTTTAGTTTTAAAACTATTCTTTTTTTCTGTGCCTTCTTTTTATAAAATTGGCTTTTTCAAGATTTGTGGGTTGTTTATTTTTTTCCCCAGTTGTTTGTCATGTCCTACTTTTTGTGATCCCATTGGGTGCCAGGAGTTGACAAAGATACTGAAGTAGTTTCTTATTTCCCCCTCCAAATCCTTCTACAAATAAGGAATTATGGCAAATAGGGTTAAGGGAGTTGCCCAGGGCTATATTGCTACTAAGAGTCTGAGGCAGGATTTTAACTTGTCTTCCTGATTCTAATCTGCCACACTGTTCATTGTACCACCTATTTTTAATATGCAAGGTGTGTAAGAGGGCTTGCCACCTTTAGTGTTTACCTCACACTTAGTTCTTACCTGTGGCCACAAGAAGCTGTAATATACACAGCAGTAGTATACACAACCAGTAAGTTAGGTTAAAGGTACCTGATAACCTCAAACTCATTGATGAGTTAAAAGGGGTCTAGCCCAAGCATATGCAAGCTATTCCTGGTGGAGTGCATGGCAGAGAATAGTTCGTACCATTGGCCCTGAAGGCAGATGAAACAGGTGTTGTGGAGTACTTAGAGCTTGGTCAGACAGCTGAAGATGCCATCCACTACAGCTCAGGTCATCGCCACTTTTCCTGACTTTTGTCCTGCTACTGGATTTGATGATTCTGGGAGAGAGAGTGAGGCTGAAGACTTTGTGTAACTCTGCTTCATTTAAATCCAAATCACCCCATAATGTCATTGGAACTCTTTGAAAACAAAGAACAAATAATAGCCTGTTGCAGTGTGTGTATATTATTCACATGCACACATATATGCATATCTATATTATACACACATAAATTACATACACATGCAACATAAGTTACTGAATGTTACAGTGAGAAAGAATCTGTCAACATTAAAGTTATAGATAGAAGTCCCATTCAAGTAATATATTATAACAGAATTTTAAAACTTAGAAAAGACATTAAGTATTGTGTCATCCAACCTGATCATTTTCTAGATTAAGTGAGTTGAAGTTTAGAGATATATAGTAATTCACTCAGAGTTACACAATGACTTAGTGGTAGGGCTAGGACTTGAGATCATTTACAGCAGGAATCTGCTCATTCTAGAAAAGAAAGCACTTTGAAAAAATGTATAGGTGAGAAAGTTCTATTAATGACATAAAAATGGTAGCAAAGAACAAATTTAACTGAATTTAGTTTAGAAAATATCAGGAGAATATTCCGTTCTAACCCCAAATCAGAGTGAATAGAAAGGAGAGTTAAAGGGACATGGAATAGAATTAAAGAAACACACATTCAAAGTGAAACAGAAATTTGTTGGAGAATCATGACTGTGTGAGAAGACCCAGCAAGTGATGTTCTCAAGGAAGGAGGTGTGGATACTGAGGGGATTTAGGAAATCATTAGTTGGCTTCCTGGGGGGAGTGAGGTAAAAGCAGGAAAGAGGAGGAAATGGAAAACAAAAGTGGAAATAAGATAGTAAGGGAACAAATTTGTGAGAATTTATTCAGAGAAGACTTTTACTCAATAGCTTAAAAGAGAAATTTCAATGGTATGTCCAGTGGTTCTTGTATGGGGCCTCTGATATGAGGGTGGAATATGGTGTGCTGTTGGAACATTTCATTTTCCAGATTGAATAAATATACTTGTAGAGTTAGGATCTTTAGGACTGAGGGAATCTCAGAGGTCATTAAGTTCCACCTCCACCCAAGAGCAAGGATATATGATTCCATTCCATTCATTTAAGTTGTGTAGTCAATACATTGGTTTTTTCTCGTTCTGGAACAAGGAACTCTTTGTCAAATGAAGTAGCTCCTACTGGGCCATCCTTCCAAACAAAAAAGGTTTAATCTGGCCTTTTAATACCATCAAAGCACTGGCCCTTGTGCTGCCCTCTGGCACAATATGGATAGAACAAGGCTTCTTCCTCTAGTACAATTCTATAGATCTTTAAAGAGAATTTTATTATTTCCCCTTTGTCTTTCCCACTCTGGCACCTTTTATAGGACTAGTATGTAATAGGCACTTAATAAGCACTCTTTGATTGTTTATGCTCTTTTTTCTCTACATAAGCAGTCCTGATTCCGCTTTTTCTTTCACCTTTAAGAACTTGCTTTAATATATGTCTGATGTCATTAGAAAGGAAGATAGCTCCATAACTTCTATGAGCCAAGAACAAGATCCCTTCATGCTTTATTATCCTGTGTGTTTCTCTTTGAAAATCTCCAACTGAATAACAGCTCAATGTAGTGAAGGTCATGTTCCATTTTTTAAGAAAATAATTTATGTATATTAGTCCAAGGATACCCTTTTTACATTCTATATATGTGATAGTGGGGGTGGGAGAACAGGAAAAGAGAGAAGCATCATGGTTGAGAATAAATTATACTGAGTTTAGAGTCAGAGAACGTGAGTTTGAATCTTTGCCCTACTACTAATGATTTGTTTAAACATGAACAAGTTATTTCAATCGTTGGGTCTCAGATTTCTCATTTGTCAAATGAAGGACCTAGATAATCTCTAAAAGCCCAATGCAACATTAAATCTCACATTAGACATATTTCATCTGTGCAAATAATTGTTAATAATACAAGGCGTAATCATTTTATACTTATCATGCATCTTTTGGATTGTCTTTTCGTTTACCTTATACTTTGATACATTAGAGTGCTTCATAATTTTCAATGATATAGAAACTTAGGGAATGATTGGTGGCTAGGGAGGAAGATCTTTTATTAGAGAGAAACTTAGTATCACCAATTTCATTGTGTATTTTCCCTAATGAACTCCAGTGTTCTAGGAGAGTGAAGAGAGCACTAGGACTGTAGTAGAGAAAACTGGAATTCAATTTTGACCTCAGATATTAATAGCTATGTGACCCAGGAAACTTCTTTCTGCTTCAGTTTACCCAATTATAATATGAGGATAATAATAATAATAATACCTACTTTCCAGGGTTTTGGGGAGGATCAAAAGAGAATATTTGTAAAGTATTTGATAATTCTTTCCTTCCTTTTTTCTTTCCATCTTTCCTCCCTCCTTTCCTCTCTCTTTTCCTTCCTTCCTTCCTTCTTTTCTTCCTTCCTTCCTTCTTTCCTTTCTTCCTTCCTTCCTTCCTTCTTTCCTTTCTTCCTTCCTCCCTTTCTCCTGTCCTCAATTCAGTTACCATAATATTACTTATAAATCCACTATCTATAATTATTCTGTCTTTTATATAGAATTTTGTTTAGAATTTAGAATGTAAGCCCAGGTAAATATATTAGGTACATTTATATATTCATATTTTATACCTGCCTTGATAATTAAATAACAATATATCCTTGTCAAAGCTGCAATATAAAGTTGACCTTAACATGTGAAATAAGAACATATTATTTAAGAAGAACCTTTTAGGTTATATTTTATTTTAGCATTCTTTTTTATCTCAACAACAAAAAAAATGATGCCATGGATGTTTATATCTCTTTAAACTTTGAGCCAGCTGTGTAACTATGTAGATGTGGTATACTGTAGAAAATCAACTGTAAAATCTCTTAGATGATTTCTCTTAAATTTATCAAGTTTATTTTGAGTGAATAAAAAAAATTCTTATAAACGCTTTTTAGAATTATCTTATAGGCACATGAGTTGGTAGATCCAGATGTCTTTTTGCTCACTTTTTAAAAGCATCATAATGTTATCATCTACTCCTTTGAAATAAATTTCTTTGAGATCTCATAAATAGAAGCCTGAATATCTTTGCAATGAGCATAGATTACTTCTGTATATATTTAGTTATCTCCAAATACTTCAGATATTGTGATAGAATCTAAATATAATGATTCTACTAACAATTAATGAGAATGGACCAAACATTAACTTTAAAATAATAAGAGATCTGTTTCATTTCACAGCTATGTATTATCCTCCTTTGCTTTCAATGATACATAACTTCTTAGATTTACTTGTATCTCACTCTAATTTGACTTCAATATTGTTAGGCTGTTTTGTGAGTTCATAATGCTCATAATCTTCTAAGTTGTCAGCCATTCTGTCAATAAGAATTTTAATTCTACCTACTATGTGCCAGTATCTTTTTAAAAAGCTGTTTATTTTCAAAATATACGCATAGATAACTTTCAACATTAACCTTTGCAAAACCTTGTGTTCCAAATTTTTTCTCTCTTCTCTCCCCCCATTATCTCCCTTAGATGGCAAGTTATCTAATATATGTTAAAAAGGTGCAGTTCTTCTATACATATTTTCACAATTGTCATGCTGCACAAGAAAAATCAGATCAAAAAGGGAAAAAATGAGAAAAAAAATCAAGTAAACAACAACAAAAACTGGAAAATACTATGTTGTGAACTACACTCAGACCAGATAGTGCTCTCTCTGGGGGCAGATAGCTATCTCCATCACAAGATCATTGGAATTGTGTGCCAGTCTCTTGTTAATTCCTAGGGGTACAGAGGAAGGCAAAAGTTCCTGCTATCAAAGTTGCTCCTAGTCAAATGAGGGAAGAAACATGAAAATAACTATGCCTAAATAAGACATACACAACATAAATTGAAGATAATTAACAGGAAGGTTATAACATTAAAGGAAAATTGAGGATGGTTTCTTGAAGAATTTTAGTTGGAATATGATTAAAATTAGGAAATCAAGAGCCTGAAATGAGAAAAGAGAGAGTTGTAGGCATGAAGGTCAAGCAGTGAAAATTTCTGGAGTCAAGGGGTTCACTGGCTTGTTTAATAAACAGAGGCCAGTGTTACTGGATCACCGAGCATTTAGGGAGAAGGAAGCAATATGTGGAAGACCACAAAAGTAGGATTAAGCAAGGTACCTTATGAGAGTTCTAAAATCCAAACAGAGGATTTTATATTTGCGTCTAAAGGTAATAGGGAGCCACTGGAATGTTTTGAATGGAGAGTGACATGATGAAACTTGCACTTTTAGGAAGAGCAATTTACCAACTAAATGGAGGATGAACTAGAAATTTGAGTGTGGATGCTTAAGAAGATGGAATGAAATGATTTGCAGATGAATTTGTATTTTAAGCTGGTATTGCTATTTCTGAACATCCATTTCCTTAACTGTAAAATGGAGATAATAATTATTAATGTCTATTTCAATAAGTTGTTTTAAGTATAATAATCCTGTTGGAGATGTTGGGATTGAAGGAGACATAACTCCCTAAAAATTTTGGGGATTTGGGGCATTTCTTCCCATCATTGGAAAAGATCAAGCACAAAATAAGAATTGTATTGTGTGGTCTTCTCTCCATAGCAGTAGTTTGAGGATATCTTAAGGGAAAAGACAAAGAATACAAAGAGAAGAAAAGAGATGATCCAGCATCTCCCTCATACACATACATGCACACATTCTCCCACACAGATCATTAGCAGTCTGTAGAGGCAGCATCTGATGCTCTCCTTCTCAAACTCAAGTCTTCAAGAGAGCTTCTTAGAGGTGAAAGAGAAAGCCACAAGTGGTAAGGTATAAAACTGTTATTATTTTTGATGAAGTGTGCTATTTCTGGAGGCTAAAGTGCTTAAAGAGAAAAATGAGGAAACTGGAAGTCCTTACCCTCCTTTGCTGCCTTATTTCCAAGAAGATTCATTTGGCATCCATTCTTAACCATGTTCTTTTTTCTGTTTAAAACTGAATCTAATCTAATCATATTTCCTACTAACAAATTTAGCTGATTTTGTCCATTGCATTTTTTCTAGTCCCTTTGTTAGCATGAGGATTTGGTACAGTTCTGGGAGCCACATAGGAGACAGAAGCTGTATCTAATAGAGTTGGGATCTTGAAATTCCCAACCTTTATTTAAAGAATATTCACTCTCTAACTAGGGACATCATTACAAGTCATTCATAAGTTTCATAAACTACATTTCCCTAGGGCAAAATTATTATGATTTTAGAATCTGAAAATCTGACTCATCAAACTACAAGCCTAGTAGTAGCCCCCTAAAGATAAATAAGGATCACTAACCTCATTAAGTGATATATGTCAAACACTTTTCAAACCTTGAAGCATTCTATAAATTTAATATAATGTTTCATTGTTTAGTGCCTCACTCCTTAAAAAGAACATTAATGATGTCCAGGCAGGAGACGTCTAAATGGCCTACAAACCTTTTTCTCCTTTCATTCTTCATAATAATAGTAAATAATGATATAACATTTTAAGGCTTTCAAAATTTTAAAAATATTATTTTATCCTCACAATAACCTTGCAAGTTAGATGCCATTTTTACCCTTTTTTTTTTACAAATGAGGGGAAAAAAACTGAGGCATGCAAAGATTAAGAAATTTGTCCAAGATCACACAGCTATTAAATATCTGAGACCAGATCCAATAAGTTATCTACTGGACTACATAAATGTCTTTAATTCTAGATCCTCAACCATATATTTTAAATGAAATTGTCTCTATTCTTTCTATGAATTGAAGTCACAAAGCATCAAATATGTATTGACTTAATTTGAAAGAACTGATCACATTTTAAAAATGAAATGTTTCTATACTATATGCATTATTCCTTGGTATGCCTTGGTCCCTTAGGCAGTCTGGTGAAACCTTCGTATTCCTTCTCAGAATGATGTTTGAAAATGCATAAATGAACTATGTAGGATTCAAAAGAAAAATGATAATAATGAAATGCAGTTTATCTGTCTCTCTCTCTCTCTATTGATCATATACCTATCTAATCTATTTTGGGTCCAGATTAAGATACTCTGGATAACTATAGTTCTCTTAAATATTGCATGGTCTAAATGGCCTCTAAATTCCCTTTCAATTCAATATGTATCATCCATAAACTATAACCATTATTTTGGTCTGCTTACTTATATTCGACATGATGCCTGCAAGACAAATTTTAAAAGTAGCACCTGAAATCAAGCTTTTTATTGCCTTTGTACTGATAATGAAACCAACTTTATTTACCAATACCTCTATTTTCCTGTTAGATTAACACCTATGAAATCCTTCCCTTTTGTTGCAAATTTATAATGTCTTCTGTATTCAGCTGGAGTAGCAATGTCAATATGAACATGATTGAGATTTATTGATGATTTAAAAGATATGTGATCCTCAGTATCCTCTGCCTCTTTTCTCATTTTACTACAACTGTCACTGTGGAAACAGACGTGAGCAACATAGCACTGAGAGGTATTTTGTAATTTTTATTGGTTTTATGAATTGATTAGGTTAAAAACAAGTCATTGCCAAGGGTCCAGTTTTCTGGCAATTAATCTCCATACTAAACTAGGATGGTTTCTGGGCAAAAGACAATCTGCATCTGAACTAATACTCTAAAATATTTTATGTTGTTTTAACATACAAAAAATTATACTCCATTAATATACTTTCTAGAATCTATTCTCCATAGTGAGGCATCAAAAGAGGAATTTGTGAGGACTTAGGGTAATACATTCCTCCTGCCTCCCACAAGACAAGGGGGTAACAAAACTGTTTTTCTTTTAATTACTTTCCCTCATTTCTGTAGTTTGCATGTTTCTTGAGTCCATGATCCAGATCTCCTTGGTCATAAGGAATTTATAAGCACTACACACACGGATGTAGATATGCATTTATGTATATATATGCATATATAAAATATAGTATATACACACATATATGTACATAAACATCTTTTAAAAATCGGCTACATGTATTCCTGACTCCAATGTCATGGCATTATCATGTGTAAAATTCACAAAGTCTCCTCTGGATTTTGGAACATCCCTGTCAGCTGTAGGATAGTGTGATGTATCAAAAGGTCAAAAAGTGGGGGCAGTGAGGTGGCGAAGTGGATAGAGCCCAAGCCCTGAAGTCAGGAGGGCCTGAATTCAAATCTGGTCTCAGACACTTAACACTTCCTAGCTGTGTGATGCTGGGGAAGTCATTTGAGCCTAATTGCCTCAGGAAAAAAAAGTCAAAAGGCATAATTTCTGTAGAGTTAATCATTTAATTTGTTATGATTATTGAGTAATTAATAAAAGGATAATCATTTGGTCAACTCTCTTAAACCAAAGACTGATCATGATGGCCTATTGATATTTATATGGCCTCAGAAGGGTGAGTATTCTTAACAGATGGCAATCAATTCTGATTGGTTAACAATTAATGAGAAAATAAATATTATAATGAGAGGTGGGCTTATTCTAATGAGACAATTCTAACCTTCTACTCTCAGACAATCTAGACTAAGGCTGTCCATCCAAGCTCCAGTAGAACACAATCCTATACTTAAATGGGGTTGGAACAAGATTAAGGAGAAAATTACTCCAATCTCATTATCAGCAATGTCCTTCAGAAGATGGTTGAATACCTACAGGAAGCTGACTTCTGAATGAGGAAATAGGAAGATAAATTTTTTTGTGCTAATTCAATAATTGGTTAGTAATATGAGAGAAATAATCATTTCTCTTTAAATTATACCCATTTACAGGAAGACTTTTCCTTGACATTTCAAAAGGCAAATGAATCATTTTCACTTGAAGATATTATCAAAAGCTTCCAGTTGGAGGAGACATTTGAGTTGTACCTTTAAGAGCAAGTGGAATTTTAAAAGGCTAAATCTAGGAGGGACAAAACAAAGGCAGAGTTAGCTATGAGAAAATGTGTGATGTGTGATATGATAAAGCAGGATCTAGGTAGCCAGACTCTAACACTGACTTAAAATAAATGTTATGGAAAAAATCAATGGCCTTGCAGAGGCTCCTTCCCCTGCCAATAATAGCCATGACAAGCTTAATTGTTGGTTTTCCCCTTCTTCTGAGTCCAACGAGCTTTGTAGGCCCAATATTGCAATAATCCCATTAATGCCTTTTCTGGGATTCTCATGCACAACATAACAAAGTTTTATTTAGAAATTATAGTAAGAGCTCCTTAATGTGAACAAGCTTGTGGGCATACCTGTCTAAATTAGTAATACTTTTTGAGTTACAGGATGTTTTAAAAGAAATTCAGTAGTTGTCTTGCAAATGAACACAGTACTTAAAGTTTAGCGAAAGAAGATGACTACTAAAAAGCCCTTGGAGACCCAATATGATAAATAAATGCAAATACTTTGCAAATAACATTCCAATTATTTATCAAGGATATTACACATAGGATTCATGTCTCAGGACAGACTTGAATTGGATGGCATCAAAGGCTTTTTCTAGATCTTAAGGTATGTTTTGAAATCATGGCCAGAGAAAATGACTAAGTGGACAAGAGCTCATTTGGGGAATATCATGGCTAAAAGAAAAACAGTTCAACTCATCCAGATTTCATTGGGATGCTATCATGAAAGGGTAAAGGGTACAACTGAGAGATGTAATACAAAGAAGAGTCATAAGATGATATTTTTGAGGTGATTGTCATTGTGAATGCATTTGTTCATAAAGAGTAATCTAAGATGTAATAAACTTCTGGAATGTTAAAGGTTTTAGATACATTTTTTTGGAAATCCTATGGGAATTCTTTGACATGAGAGTTTCTTCCCATCTATATGCTTTCAGAAGTTCCTTTCATTTTAGGATGTTTAGACAATCTAAAATTACATTGCATTTCTTGGTGAATATGTCACACAGTTAAATTTGCAGTCCAATAGATCCTACAAATTTTTTTCAAAAGCATTCCCTGGATAAGGCTCTTCTGACAGTTATAAAACTCAAAATTGATTCAGTAAATTCCATGGAATTCAGTAAATGAATTACCCAACCACAAAATCCATTCTTCATACAGTCAACTCTTCAATATTAGGAAGTGATTACCCAGTTTTCAATTATTCAGGCCCTTAGATTCTCTTTCACTTCTCACTTGTGTTCTGACTTCTGACCTCTTTCTTTAACTATAGACTAAATAGTACAAAGAATTAAATGGAAAAAAAGAAATAAGATGAAATGGAAGGCATCTATTCCTAAAAAAAAAGGAAATAAAATAAAAAGGAAGACATTTATCCTTACCATGAATACACACTATTTTATAAATAAATAATCATCAAAATTATTTAATACTAGTTAAAAATAGGAATATTTCAATGAAACATAAAATGCAAGATCCCAAAGCAAATAAACACATCCTTACACTTGATAAAACTAAAAATATAGTTTTTTTAAATTATAGCTTTTTATTTACAAGATATATGCATGAGTAATTTTTCAGCATTGACAATTGCAAAACCTTTTGTTCCAATTTTTCCCCTCCTTTCTCCCACCTCCTCCCAGATGGCAGGTAGACCAATACATGTTAGATATATTAAAGAATGTGTTAAATATAATATATGTATACATATCCATACAGTTATTTTGCTGCACAAGAAGAATCAAACTTTTGAAATAATGAGCAATTAACCTGTGAAGGAAATAAAAAATGCAGGCAGACAAAAACAGAAGGATTGGAAATGCTATGTAATGGTTCACCTTCATTTCACAGAGTTCTTTCATTGGGTGTAGCTGGTCCTATTCATTATTGAACAAATGGAACTGATTTGGTTCATCTTATTGTTGAAGAGAGCCACATCCATCAGAATTGATCATTATATAGTATTGTTGTTGAAGTATATAATGATCTCCTGATCCTGCTCATTTCATTCAGCATCAGTTCATATAAGTTTCTCCAGGCCTTTCTAAAATCATCCTGCTGGTCATTTCTTACAGAAAAATAATATTCCATAATATTCATATACCACGATTTATTCAGCCATTCTCCAACTGATGGGCATCCACTCAGTTTCCAGTTTCTAGCCACTACAAAGAGAGCTGCCATAAACATTCGTGCACATACAGGTCCCTTTCCCTTCTTTATGATCTCTTTGGGATATAAGCCCAGTAGTAACACTGCTAGATCAAAGGGTATACCCAGTTTGATAACTTTGTGAACATAGTTCCAAATCACTCTCCAGAAGGGTTGGATGTGTTCACAATTTCACCAACAATGTATCAGTGTCCCAGTTTTCCCATATCCCTTCCAATATTCACCATTATTTTTTCCTGCCATCCTAGCCAATCTGACAGGTGTATAGTGATATCTCAGACTTGTCTTAATTTGCATTTCTTTGATTAATAATGACTTGGAGCATCTTTTCATATGGCTAGAAATAGTTTCAATTTCTTCATCAGAAAATTGTCTGTTTATATCCTTTGACCATTTGTCAATTGGAGAATGGCTTGATTTCTTATAAATTAGATTCAATTCTATATACATTTTGGAAATGAGGCATTTATCAGAACCTTTGACAGTAAAAATGTTTTCCCAGTTTATTGTTTCCCTTCTTGTCTGCATTAGTTTTGTTTGTACAAAAGCTTTTCAATTTGATATAATCAAAATTTTCTGTTTTTGATGAATAATGATCTCTAGTTCTTCTTTGGCCATAAATTCCTTCCTCCTTCACAGGTCTGAGGGGTAACCTATACTATGTTCTTCTAATTAATTTGTAATCTCATTCTTTATGCCTAGATCATGAACCCATTTTTATCTTATTTTGGTGTACATTGTTAAGTGTGGGTCAATGCCTAGTTTCTGGCATACTAATTTTCAATTTTCCCATCAGTTTTTGTCAAACAGTGAATATTTATCCCAAAAGCTGGGGTCTTTGGGTTTGTCAAATACGAGATTATTAAAGTTATTGACTATTTTGTCCTTTGAACTTAACCTATTTCACTGATCAACTAGTCTATTTCTTAGCCAATACCAAATGGTTTTGGTAATTGCTGCTTTATGCTATAGTTTCAGATCTGGTACAGCTAGGCCACCTTCATTTGATTTTTTTAAATTAGTTCCATTGAAAGTCTTGACCTTTTGTTCTTCCAGATGAATATTGTCATCTTTTCTAGGTCATTAAAATAGATTTTTGGGAGTCTGATTGGTATAGCACTAAATAAATAGAGTAGTTTAGGTAGTATTGTCATCTTTATTATATTTGCTCAACCTATCCAAGAACACTTAATATTTTTCCAGTTGATTAGATCTGACTTTATTAGTGTGGAAAGTTTTTTGTAGTTTTGCTCATATAGTTCCTGACTTTCCCTTGGCAGATAGATTTCCAAATATTTTATACTAAAGGCAGTTACTTTAAATGGAATTTCTCTTTGTAACTCTGTTGGAATTTTTTTAGTGATATATAAGAATGCTGATGACTTTTGTAGGTTTATTTTGTATCCTGCAACTTTGATAAAGGTGTGGATTATTTCTAATAGTTTTTTAGTAGAATCTCTGGGTTTCTCTAAGTATACCATCATATCATCTGCAAAGAGTGATAATTTGGTTTCCTAATTACCAACTCTAATTCCCTTAATCTCTCAACTATTATTGTCAAAGGTAGTATATCTAATACAATATTGATTAGTAATGTTGATAGTGGTCAACCTTATTTCACTCCTGATCTTTTTGAGAATGGTTCCAATTTATCCCCATTACATATGATGCTTACTGATGGTTTTAAATAGATGGTACTGATTATTTTAAGGAAAAGTCCATTTATTCCTATACTCTCAAGTGTTTTTCATAAGAATGGATGTTGGGTTTTATCAAATGCTTTTTCGTATCTATTGAGATGATCATATGGTTTTTGTTAATTTGATTATTAATATAGTCAATTATGCTAATAGTTTTCCTAATATTGAACTAGCCCTGCATTCCTGGTATAAATCCTACTTGGTCATGGTGTATTATCCTGGGGATCATTTTCTGTAATAATTTTACCAATATTTTATTTAAGATTTTAGCATCAATATTCATTAGGGAGATTGGTCTATAATTTTCTTTCTGTTTTCAACCTACCTGGTTTAGGTAACAGTACCATTCTGTTCATAAAACAATTTGGTAGAATCCTTCATTTCTATTTTTCAAATAGTTTATATAACATTGGAATTAATTGTTTTTTAAATGTTTATAAATTAAATATAAATCCATCTGGTCCTGGGGGTTTTTTTCTTAGGGGTTGATTAATACTTCAATTTATTTTTCTAAAATGGTTATTTAAACAATTTCTTCCTCCTCTTTAATTGGGAAGCCTATTTTTTGAAGATAGTCATCCATTTCCTTATGTTATCAAATTTATTGGCATAAGGTTGAGCAACGTAACTCCTAATTATTGCTCTAATTTCCTCTTCATTGGTGGAGAGTTCTCCCTTTCCATTTTTAAGACTAACAATGGGATTTTTCTCTTTCTTTTTTGTAATCAGATTTACCAAAGGTTTATCTATTTTATTGGTTTTTTATAAAACCAACTCTTAATTTTATTTATTAATTCAATAGTTTTTTATTTTCAATTTTATCAATTTTTCCTTTTAATTTTAGAATTTCAAGTTTAGTATTTTATTGTTTTTTTTTAATTTTGTCTTTTTCTAGCTTTTTAAGTTGCAAACCCAATTCATTGATCTTCTCTTTCTCTATTTTATTCAAGTAAATCTCTAAAAATATAAAATTTCCTCTTATTACTACTTTGGCAGCATCCCATAAATTTTGGTATGCAGTCCCATTGTTGTCATTCTCTTGGGTGAAATTATTGTGTCTATGATTTGCTGTTTCACCCAATCATTCTTTAGGATGAGATTATTTTGTTTCCAATTACTTTTTGGTCTATTTTCCCTAGCTTTTTGTTGAATGTAGTTTTTATTGCATTGTGATCTGAAAAGAAAGCATTTACTATTTCTGCCTTTCTGCATTTAATTTTGAGGTCTTTATGTCCTAATATATGGTCAATTTTTGTATAGGTTCCATGAACTGCTGAGAAGAAAGTGTACTCCTTTCTGCCTCCATTCAGTTTTCTCCAAAGATCTATCACATCTAATTTTTCTAATATTCTATCTACTTTTTAAACTTATTTCTTATTTGTTTTGTGATTTGATTTATTTAATTCTGAGAGTGCAAGGGTGAGATCACCCATTATTATAGTTTTGCTGTCTATTTCTTCTTGCAATTCTTTTAAATTCTCCTTTAGGAAGTTAGATGCTATACCACTTGGTGCATATATGTTTGTATTAATATTGCTTCAATGTCTATGGTACCCTTTAGAAAGATATAGTTTCCTTCCTTATCTCTTTTAATTAGATCAATTTTTGCTTTTGCTTGATCTGAGGTAAGGATGGCTATCCCTTTTTATTTGACTTCACCTGAAGCATAATTGATTCTGCTCCAGCTTTTTACCTTTACTTTGTATGTATCACCCTTCTTTAAATGTGTTTCCTGTAAACAATATATTGTAGGGTTCTGGCTTTTGATCTAGTCTGCTGTCCACCCGCGCTTTATGGGAGAGTTCACCCCATTTACATTTATGGTTAAAATTACTAATTCTGTATTTCCTGCCTTCTTATTATCCCCAGATTATGTTTTTTTTTTTCTTACCCTCCTTACCTCCCTCCTCAGTTTAAAATTATGTGCATCACTTGCCTCACACAGCTCTCCCTCTTTAGAATTCCTCCCACCCCCTTTGAATCCCTTTCCTTTTTTATACCTTTCCCTTATTACTCTTTTCCTTTTCCCTTTTCCTCTCCCACTTTTTAATAAGATGAGAGAAGTTTCTCTATATGTCAATTATTTTCTCTTTGAGCCAAATCTGATGAGAGTAAGATTCACACAATGTTCTTCCCCCTCCCTAAATTCCCTCAGATATGATAGGTTTCCTTTGCCTCTTTGTGGGGTGTAGTTTCCCTCTTTTTATCTCCAATTTTCCATTTTTCTATTATTATCCCCTTTCCATTTCTACTTTCCTTTTTTATATCAGTAAAATCAAATTATTCATGCACTCTTTATGTATGTCCATAACAGAAATACAGTTCTCAAGAGTTCTTTTTACTTTTTTCTGCTTCTCTCAAGAAGTCAATTTTTTTTTGTTTAGTTCTGGTTTTTTCATTAGAAACAAATGGAATTTACCTGTTTCATTAAATGTCCATCTTCTTCTCTGGAAGAAAATGCTCAGATTAGCTGGATAGTTTATTCTTGGCTGCATTCCAAATTATTTTGCCTTTTAGAATATCAGATTTCAGGCCCTTCGATCCTTTAATGTGGAAGGAGCTAGATCCTGAGTTATCTTTATATTGACTCCTCAGTATTTGAATTTTTTTTCTGGCTGCTTGTAATATTTTTTCCTTAGTCTGATAGTTCTGAAATTTAACCACACTATTCCTTGGAGTTTTTATTTTAGGTCTCTTTCAGAAGGTATTTGATGAATTCTTTCAATGCCTATTTTACCTTCTGATTCTATTACATCTGGGCAGTTCTCTTTGATGATTTCCTGAAAAATAGTGTCTCGGCTCTTTTTTTCATCATAATTTTCAGGAAGTCCAATAATTTTCAGATTATCTCTCCTAGATCTATTTTCCTGGTCTGTTATTCTTCCAAGTAGATATTTAACATTTTTTCTATTTTTTAATTTTTTTTGGTTTTGCTTGACTGATTCTTGATGTATTAAGGAATCATTCATTTCTATTCATTTCTGATTTTTAATGAGTTATTTTCTTCATTAGCTTTTTTTAAACTTTTTTTTTTTGTATATGTTCAATTGAGTTTTGAAGTGAGTTGTTTTGCTCTATGGAATTTTTTTTCATTTCATGATTTTTTTTTTACTGAGTTATTTTCTTTTTCCAATTCACAAATCCTACTTTCCTGGGAATTCTTTATCTTTTCCAATTCACAAATTCTGTTTCCCTGAGAGTTCTTTACCTTTTCGAATTCATATTTAAGGAAGTTGTTTTCTTTTTCCACTTTATCATATTTTTCTTTAAGTGAATTATATGCCTTTTCCATACTCTCTTGCAGTGCTTCTCTTTTCTTTCCCCATTTTTTTCTAGCTCTCTTATAAGATGTTTTATAATTTCCTCTAGGAGAGCCCTGTGTGATGGGGACCAGATTATATCCCCCTTTGTTGTTTTGTCTGGAGACTGCTATTAGTCTCCTTGGGGTTGAAAACCTGCTTTCTTTCTAAATAGAAGCTATCAATTGGCTTTTTTTACTCATTTTTTTAAAGTCCTTAAGGTCTGCCTTAAGGGCAAAGAGGTTACCAGCTTCCTCTGCAGAGTAGGGATAGATATATGGACAGTAGTTGTCCTGCAAATGGGCTGCTAAGAGCTGCTGAGCTGAGGAAATGCCCTGGGAAGAGCCCTACTGTGTGGATTAGTGGCTGCTCTGGACAGAGCCCCACACCAGAAGTGTTTCTGCCCTGGGAAAGCTGTGAAAGTTCTATTGCCCCGAGCAGAGTTCTCCTGCTGTGCAGATCTCTGGCTGCCCCAGGCCAAAACCTCACACTGCACAATGTACCTGCACCACTCTGCTGTGGTCCGTGCTGAGTCACTTCTGGTGCTGGATGGGTGTAGCCAGATCCTATGAGATTCTGGTATTTTTGGAGTAAACTCTACCTTCTGCCTTTTTGTATCTTTTTTGCCAATCTATTGCTTTGCAATCAAAGCAGAGCAGTCAACCTGTGGTAGAGTCTTCACTGCAAAATCTCCACCTGTGGATACTGTGACTCCCCCCCCTTCCCTCTCATACCCCACAAGTGTGCTAGCCTATGCATTCTACCTCCCTGACTGTGCTGGTCTGCTCCTGCCAATCAGGACAAACCGTTTTTGGTAATCTTCCAGATTATCTTTGGCTGGTAATTTGTTATACTCCCAGTATTCATAGATTTTACCACTCAAGAACTATTTCTGAGGCTGAATTCGATAATTAGTTGTGAGGATAGGAGAGGAACTTAGAATGAAGCATGTATCTTCTCCACCATCTTGGCTCCACCCTTCAAATATAAAGTATTAATGGAAAATCCCCCTTTTTGACAAGAGGTATGACAATCTGAAAAGCAATCACTCAAAACAGGCAGGTAGATGATACAGTAGGTACAGAGCTAGAATGGGATTCAGAAAAACAGGATTCAGTTCAAATCCCAGGACAAGTCATTCAACCTCTGTTACTTCAATTCCTCAAATGTTGTTGTTGTTGTTGTTGTTGTTGTTGTTTGTCCTTTATTCTCAAAGAGATCCATGATGTCAGAAAACTGCTGTCATGACATGCAATGAATTGAATTTAAGTAAAGGAGGGCTATATACCTGCCTCACTTTCCCCTCCAGAACATCTCAGTCCAGTGGCCAGACACGGATAGGGATGGCTGGAGATGGCCCTGGATGCAGTGGGAGATCATGGCCTTTTTAAGCTTAGATCTTTAACAGGTCTCAGTATTATGGAGGTCACATTCATTCTATAATTAAGGCTCAGTAGCAATTAAGGTTATTTGAATAAAAGACTACTTAAAGCAATTAAGGCAGAGTCATCTAGTTAAAAAATATAGATAGATAGATAGATATACCAACATATAGATAAATGACTAAATAAATAAATAAATCTGGGAGAGGAAGATTTTCAGGTTTTCTGGCCAAAACAGAAATGATTGCTATTTACATTCACTCTGAGGCAATCAGGATCCCTGCAATATAAAATGAGTATAAAAATATCATCTATCTTTCAGAGTCATTGTGAGGATCATGAGATAATATTTGTTATACTTAGCATATTATCTTGTATGTAGTAGATATTTAATAAGTGCTGGTTTTCTTGCATCCATTGGTGAGACAAGAACTGCTAAATGTATCACAAAAAGTCTCATGTAAAGAAAGCATTTGAACTGATCTCTGCAGGAATCACTGAATATTAAGACTTGGAGATAATGAAATCAATTCAGTCTTTGGAAAACAATGAAGAGGAGTGATGGAAAATTTCATGTAAGAATCCTTTAGAAGCCTGTGTGGCTTTTTAGAACAATCAGCGTTGTATGATATGCAATAAGTTTGGAAAAGAAGGTTGGAAATGGGTTGTAAAAGACTTTAAATGCCAAAACAGAAGATATTATTTTTGATCCTAAAAGCAATAGGAAATCAGTAAAGCTTATTAAAAAATAATGCTATGTCCTACCTATGCTTCAGATTTTATTTTGGCAACTATTTGGAAAATAGCATGAAGAGAGGAGAGATGTCAGACAGAGATACTAAGTAATTGACTGTTGCAATATTCTATCAAAGAGGTATAATGAGGTAATGAAGTAAAACAGGGTGGTGGCTCTTGGAGGAGAAAGAAGAGGACAGATGTGACTAATGCAATATGGAGGTGGAATAGATAAGACTTGGCAATTGATTAGACATATAGAAAAAGTAAAACTAAAGCTTTGAGGATGATTCTGAGAGTATGGACCTGATGACCTCAATATAGAAAAGGTTGGAAAAGAGATAGGTTTTTTGGGAAAGAGAAAATAATCTGTTTTACATGTGGGGTTTATAATGCCAACAGGACTGAAAATATTTTATGGGCAGCTGGTGATGAGGGAATGGAATTCAATAGATAGATAGGACTGGATATTTAGGTAAAAAATCATCTATGTAGAGATGAAGATTAAACACCAGGAAGTTTATAAATTCCAAATATGATACTAAAATATAAAATAACACTTTGTGTTCGAGAGAGAGAAGAAAAAGAAGAAGAAGGAGGAGAAGGAGGAGGAGGAGGAGGAGGAAGAAGAGGAGAAAAAGGAAGGGGAGGAGGAGGAGGAAGAGGAAGAGGGGGAGGAAAAGGAAGAGAAAGACAGAAACAGAAGCAGAGAATGAACTGCCTAATTGTGGCTAAGGGAGGAATTCTTAAATAAAGGATAAAGGAGATTGAAAAAGTTAAAATAGATAATTCTGAATGAATATAACTTAAAAGCACTTGAATTAATGAAATATATCTATCATCAGAAGAGAAGCTATATATATGTGTATGTATATAATATATATGCATATGTGTATGTGTAACAACCTGAATATCCATCCAATAATATATGTGTATATTCCCATATATATGTGTATATATAGATAGATGGATAGATAGATAAAGAAATCATTCCACAATACATATTTTTAAAAATTGAACCTATAATGTTCAAAAGAAAGAAGGAAAACTATCAACAACCTTATGAAAGGACTTTCCAAAACACTACTAATAAGACACATTAAAATGAAAAAAACTCCAAAGTTTACAAAGTAAATATTGGAGATATATGAATGCACTATAGCTGATGATGTAAGTTGGTTCAAATTTCCTGGAAAATAATTTAACATTATACTGAAGAATTATACTAAACTATACCCCTTGATCCAGCAATAGTACTACAAGTTTATGTTCAGTCATTTCAGTCATATCCAATTCTTTGTGACCCCATTTAAAGTTTTCTCGGCCATGGTATTAGAATGATTTGCCATTTCCTTCTCCAGTTCATTTTACAGATGAGAAATTGAGGGAAATAGAGTTAAATGATTAGCCCAGGGTAATCCAGCTAGTAATTTTCTGAGGTCAGATTTAACTCAGATCTTCTTGGCCCTAGACTTGGTGCTCAATTCACTGTTACCTCCCTGCCTTTTTATACCAAAGAAATATTAAAGATTTAGCAATAAGTACTAATTTAGAGGCCAAATTTATGGTGGCAAAGCTTAGAATTGCAGTAGTTGTCCATTATTTGGGGAATAACATAACAATACATATACATGCACACACAAACACATACTCATCTGCCCAGTTTTGATATGAGGAAAGACTGTATTGGGGGGGATGTGTTCCTTTGTTTTGCTCATCTGCCCAGTGGGGAATAAGAGTGCAGAGCCATTGGGAAGTGACTACAATATGAAAAGAAAGTAACCAATTAAATATTTTTCTAAATTATAGTAAACAAAAATGTTTTGAAATGAATAAGAAAATTGGCTATTCCAGTTCTTTGAAAGCAGGATCCATAAAAGGCATGGGGATAAATTGATTGAAATAAGTGGTTTCAAAAGAAATCTAGCATTATTTGAAAATTTAGATATCCCGTCTTTACAATTTGATCCAGCAGTGTCTCTACTGGGCTTATATCCCAAAGAGATCATAAAGAAGAGAAAGGGGCATACATGTACAAGAAATATTTGTGGTAGCCCTTATTGTAGTAGTGGCAAGAAACGAAACTGAATGTATGCCCATCAACTGGAGAATGGCTGAATAAATTATGATATATGAATATTATGGAATATTATTGTACTGTAAGAAATGATCAGTGTGACAATTTCAGAAAGGCCTGAGAGACTTACTGTACTGTTGCTAAGTGGAGTAGAACCAAGAGATCATTGTGTACAACAACAGCAAGATTATATAATGGTCAATTCTGATGGACATACCTCTTTTCAATAATGAGATGATTCAAGCCAATTCCAATGATCTTGTGATAAAGAGAGCCATCTGCACTCAGAGAAAGGACTATGAGGACTGAGTGTAGATTACAACATAGTATTTTCAGTCTTTTTGTTGCTGCTTGCTTGATTTTTTTCTTTCTCATTTTTTTTCTTTTTTGATTTGATTTTTCTTGGTCAACCTGATAATTGTGGAAATATGTATAGAAGAATTGCACATGTCTAACATATATGGGATCACTTGCCTTTTAGAGAAGGAGATGAGAGGAAGGGAGAGAAAAAAAAAATTAGAACACAAGGTTTTGCAAGGGTGAATGTTGAAAATTAACTATGCATGTTTTGAAAATAAAAAGTTTTAACAATAAAAAAGAAAAAAAAGAAAATATCAATTATCTAGATCATTCAGTGTATTTCTTTACATAGTAATGTGAAGTCAAATTATTTATTCCAGCTATTAATGATGAAAACAATAATAGTTTACATTATTATTCATTTATAATTAGGCAGCACATAAGTCACAACAACTTTATATTCTCAGTAGTCCCAGTATCATCATTCCCATTTTATAGATGAAGAAACTGAGGCTTAGAGAAGTTAGGCAACTTTCTAGAGGTTTATAGCAAGACAATACCAGAGTCAAGTTTCTTCTAAGGCCAAGCATAGTGCTCTTTTCTTCTACAAAATGTTATCTCTTTACCCTATTAAAAAAAAAAAAAGTCCTTTGCATTTATACTCTACAATAAAATTTGCAAGGCATTTTAGATATATTAATTTGATTTTATTTCTATAATAATGATAATGTAGAGTGGGTAATTTAGCTATTCCTGTCCCCATTTTTATATCAATAAACATCTATTAAGTAATTATTATATGCCAGGTACTATGTTAGGAAATCTGAAGCTCAGAAAGTTTAAGAGACTCATCCATAGAGGAAAAGCAGTGAGTGTTAGCACATGAGATAATACTGCAGAAGTTTCCATTAGAAAGCATCTCAGAAGAAAATGGGATAGAGTGAACTTTGTCAGTTTTCTTACATGGCAGATGATGTTTCTGGGCTATTGGTTCTACACAGTTTCAGAACACCTAATTTGAGAGAATCTTCTCTTTTTCCAATATTTACCTAAATGGTTCCGTGGCCATAAGAAATATTCAATGAATTCTTGTTAAGTTGTTGATAGAAAAATTTAAGTTAAAGTTCTGTTCCAGAATAGCACATGCATATTCAGAAGAATGAACGTTATGTTCCCTTGACATCTCTTCCCACTTTTAGATTTTATGTCCAAATAACAAGGAAGGAATGATTTTCATTTTTCTTATCAACTCATGGCAAAGCTAAGTCTTCTATGAAAATTTATAATGCTGTCAGTTTCTCTTTCTTTATTCCAGCATAAATGCATTTGTACCTTAAATAAACCAAGCATGATGGCTGTCCTGATGACACATTCTCTTCTCCTTTGGATTTTCAGGATGATGTTAATTAACACATTTATTCTCATTAATTCACTCAATGACTATTTATTGTATTTAATATATATATACATATGCATACATAATAACACACATATATAACAAGGAGTAAAGAAAGGATCAAAAGTTGAGAAAAGACTTATCTTCAGCAACAGATCATGTTTTTATCACATGACTCAAGACTATGTATTTTTCTTTTTCCTGGACTTGAGAGAAAAGAAGGAATCAGATTCTTCTATACAGAAGATTCTTCTATACACTGGAGAGTGTGTGATTTTGCTTTCTCTTTATCATTCCTAAACTCATAGACGTTATTGACCTCTCAGGTTTGAGTCTAAAAAATTTTGGCAACTTGCAAGATTGCATTACTATGGGTAATTTGTAAGACCACAGACAGCTAGATAGTTTGTTTAATTGAAGGATATAATTACCAGGTGTTAGAGGTGAAAGGGCTCATTAATTTCATAGACATTCTGTTGACTGAACTGTACTTGTTTTAATTTTTCTTTACATATTGAAGAGAAAGTAACAAATGGGGGAATCAGTCTGAGAATGAATGAATGAATGAATGAATAAGTGAAGTTTCATACAGGTCTCGTTATTGAAATATTTCTTTCCAACCATGCAATACATTCAATTCAATAATCTTTTAAGTACCACTATACCAAAGTTAATACTGCACTTGGGATTGTGGGTAGAAAGATAAATAGGACACAGGAGCCATTTTTGTGATACTTATAATTAATGAAAACTAACCTCTATACCAGAAACTGGTTATATTTAGGAAATGCCATGTCAAATTTCTGAACTTCACTTTCCCCCAGTTGAGTCCTGAGAATGGTGATTACTTAAATTGTAGTAACTTACCCATAACTTTCCCATTAGATGCCAAAGTGTGATTAGAATGCCTGGAGAGGAAAAATTCATTAAGTTTCATTTTTCCTCTTCATCAGCCATCCATAGGCCCTAACATGGGGCAAAGTATTCACATAGTCAATGATGGGGCAAAGTATTCACAAAGTCAATGAAAGGCAATGTTAAAAATCAAAGTAAATATATAGGGAAGCTATGGGCCTTGTATATAATGGAGTTATTAATAATAACTCATTATTAATAAATAACTATAAATAGTTAAGTAGTTATAGATCAATAAAATGAATCAGGAGGTTTTGGGAAAATTTAAAAAATTTTTTTTTTGCTTGGTACTTCACCATAGTGTCCAAAATGATTCTACTTTTCCATGAGATATAGATAATTGGAATTCAAGTTGGAGCATGCTTAGAAATCATTTAGTTCAAATATCTTATTTGCTATCAGGAATTCAGTTATCACCAAAGAGTAAGGTTTCATTTACCTAGAAATCTTGGGTAATAATTGAATTTTCATGCTTCATGAGTATTAATTTTTAAATTGTTTTCAAACTTGATTGTTATTTTAAAAGAATGATCCCAGTTCATTTTCTTCTTAATCTCATGAATAGTTTTAATATTTACTTGAAAATGTAGAATTTAGACAATCTATGAAAATGAATTTGCATATATGAATATGAATGCATGAGAATAACAGAAATTAGAACAATTAATAGAATTAAAATGACATAAACATATATGTACTTATGTATATGTGTATTAACTCACTCCTAATAGATAATGAATTCCTCAAGATGAAAGATTAGAATTTGTGTTCAAGTCATCTTTACAGCTTTTTATAGTTTCTTGAGTGAATGAATGAATGAATGAATAGAATATAAAGGATTTTAACTTTTACTTTTTCAACCTTAGAGTAGTACATAACCTAGGAGAAACTCAATCCAGTAGCTAGCTCTCATTCCAAGGGAGAGAAACCAATTCAAAAAATCAGTAATTCTGCACCTTTCACTATGAAAAATCTCCACATCAAGCAAAATTTAGGAGTTTGCTGACTGACTGGCCTTGTGGCTTTTTGAGCAGTGATCTCTCACTTATGCCACTGAAGTCTGGCAGCTCTTACTGGAGCTGATGGAGAAAAATGGAGAAGGGAAAAAAAATCCTTCCCCATAGGCAGGCTATGGTCCTTCTCTCAATTCCCCTCCCCACATTCCCTTCCAAAATTGATCCAGGCCCGCCATCCCTCGGTGTGCCGCCACCCAGCCCAAATTGGTATTCTCCTAGCCTTGCCAGTCTGCACTTAGATTTATGATTTATTTAGAATTGGATTACATCGAGGCTCAAGGCCAAGACTCCATAATCCGTCACCGTCTCTCCTGCAGCCAAACACAAACATTTGTTTTAGCTGCATCAGCATCCCAGGCTCCAGTTAGAAGGCTACCCATTGTTAATCGCTATAGCAACTATCCCTAGTTGTCATGTTTTGTGTGTTTCTTTCTCACTTCCATCCCTTACTACCATGATTCTATCCAACTTCTCCTCCACCCACACCTCTAACCCTACCACTGACCCAATCTCCTTTGCAAAAAACAAACAAACAAAAAAAAAATTGGTTCCTTCTAGTGATATTTATAATTTAATAGAACAGTAACCAGTCTGAATAATGTTGCCAAAATGCATCACAGCTTAAGTTGTTTTGTTATTTGTTTTCTGTGCTGAATAGCAGCAAGTGTTTTAAATTATGGGCCTTACTAGCCTAGAAAAAAAAATTAAGAGGTATATAATTGTTTCTGCTATTTATAGTGGCTTCCTATCAGGTACACATAGGCTTGCTCCACACTATTGGATGCTTCTGCTGGAGCCAGATTTGAAGTCTCATTTTTATTAGCTAATTTCTAATCTAAACTACTTACAGTGAATAATTTACAATGATGCTATTTAACTTAAAGGGTGCTTTATGGAGTCAGAGAATGTTAAAGTCACAAGGACCTGTAAAATATAGAATGTTAAAGTTAGAAGAAATCTTGGAGAATATTTCATTCAACTGTTTCATATTATAGATTTAAAATATCTAGTCCCATTGAGGGAAGGAAACTTGCTTAAGAACACAGAACTTGGATAAAATATTCAGGAATGGTTTCCAGTTCTCAATGCACTCTCTAGATGGCTATCTTTCTAAACATCATATTAAATAAAAATATGATAAGAAAAATGAAAATGAGGAAAAAGAAGCAAGACATAGAATAAGAAATATAGATTAGAAAAATAGGATTAAAAGGATGTTAGGAAGAAAAAACATTTTGGGGTCACCTCATTAGGTGCGTATATATCTACTCAGAAGTTGAATGAAACCAATCACCTGAAGAACTGAAGTACCTTTTCTCCTGAACACTTTTTCTGTTGATACTTCAAATCTTATCTGATTTTTAGTGGTAAAGAGATCAACCAGATTAGGAAATCTAAGTTATCTGTCTAGTTTTTTGGATTCCCAAACTAAATGAGTTATATTATGAACAAAATGAGTTTGAGTGAGAAAAAATTTCAGAATAATGCAAAAAGTATCAGGTCCAGTAGGGCAGAAATATGTATTCATAACCTTTCTGAAGAACTAAAATGGCTGATAATAGTATTATACATGGAGTTCACAACATCAAAAACTAAGGAAATTTATATGTTTTATATTTATAGTCTCTCAAACTCTTTCCAGGTGAAAATGAATATAACAATCCAAAAGATTGTTATAGTCAGTGAGGCTTATTTCATGATACAACTCTAAATTTCAGGAATTATTTAATCTGTTAGGAAGAGGGGCAGGGCATGAAGCCTAGGGTGGAGACAAGATGGTGGAATAAAATCAGAAAGCTGCTTGAGCTCTCCCAGTTTGCCTATAAGATCACATGAAACCAAGCCTCTGAACAGAGTCTGACAGAATAAAAACACTCTACAGCTCAAGATAGACAGAAAAAATTTCAAGAAAGGTCAATCTCACTGGAGTGAAAAGGGTATTCAGCTCAAGTCAGATAGACTCTGGGAAAGCCAGTGAAAGGATCTTAATCACAGCAAATCAGCAAATAAGACCCTCATTCCTGGATCAATAGAGGAGCAAATCAGTGAGGCAGCTTCCAGTTTCAGTGCAATTCTGGGAATTCTGGAAAGCAATGCTGTTTCCTGAACAAAGAAGGTAAAGGTACCCCTACAAATAGAAGAGGCTCCTGGGTTCAAAGGCTCAGAGATGCACAGGAAGCTTGGGACAGTGCCATATTTACACCAGGCAATAGACTAAACTTTACTTTAAAAGTAAAAAAAGAAGAAATACAAAAAGAAAAGGAAAGAAAATGAACAAGAAACAGAAAATTCCCTTGACCCTAGAAAGCTACTATGCTGACAGGGCAAAACAAAACACAAACTCAGATGAGGACAGAATGTTCACAGAAGAAATCTTAAAGAGTGAGATAAATTGGTCTCAAACCCAAAGAGCTTTCTTGGAAATGCTCGTAAAAGATTTCAAAAGACAAATAGGAGCAGTAGAAGAAAAAAAGAAGAAAAGAAATGAGAGTTATGTACTTTAGAGTCAACAGTTTGAAAAAGGAAGGAAAAAAATTGTCTAAAAGAAAACAAATCCTTAAACAATAAACCAAATGGAAAAAGAGATACAAAAGATAATTGAAGAAAATCACACATTAAAAACTAGAACAGGGCAAATGGAAGCTAATGACTTGGTGAGACAGCAAGAATCAATCAAACAAACCAAAAAGAATGAAATAATGGAAGAAAATGCAAAATATCTCATCAGAAAAAAAGCCAACCTGGAAAATAGATTCAGAAGAGACAATTTTAAAATTATTGGCTCACCTGAAGACCATGACCAAAAAGGAGTCTGGATAGCATTTTACAAAAGGTCATTAAGAAAAACTCCCCTAATATTCTAGAAATGGAAGGTCAAATATTTATTGAAAGAATCCATTGATGACCTCTGGAAAGAGATTTCACAAGGAAAACTCCAAGAAACCTTGTTGACAAACACTAAATCTATAATCTCAAAGAAAAAAAAAAAAATACTGCAAGCTCCCAGACAAAAGCAATTCAAATATCTAGGAGTAATAGTCAGGATTAACCAGGATTTGGCAGCTTCTATGATAAAGGCTTGGGGGACTTGGGAATATCATATTTTGGAAGGCAAACAACCTGGGGATACAACCAATAATTAACTAGATAGACTCAGCATCATCTTTCAGGAGAGGAGATGGAGCTTCAATGAAAGAAGAGACATTCAATCATTCCTATTGAAAAAAAAAACAGAATAAAACAGAAAATTTAATCTACAATCACAGGACTCAAGGGAACCATAAAAAGCTAAACAGGGAAATATATATATATATACATACATATATATATGTATAGATATTGCATATATAATTATATATGTATTGCATATATATATATATATATATATATATATATATATATAAATTAAAGTAATTCCCTAGATAGAAAAACAATATCTAACTCTTGGGAACTATATTTGTCACTGAGACAGATAGAGGGGACATCATATGGACTGAGAGTGGGATTGTAAAGAGTGGGATTGTGAATGGACTCTAACATGATGACATCAAAGATAAGCAATGGAAAAAGGTCTGTACTGGAAAAAGAGGAAAGGGTTAGAGTTTTGTCTGAAGCTTGATTTCATCAGTTTTGGATTTAAGAGGGAATAATTTAGTCATTCAGTTGAATATAGGAAGAAAGAAGAAAGAGAAGAAAGAGAAAAAGAAAAAGGAGGGACAGGATAGAAGCTAAGGAAGAAACACTAGGAAAAAAAGGTAAGAGAAGAAGGGAAGAGTTGATAGAAAATAAGGTAGTGGGTGGAGTGAATTAAAAAACACTACTAAGAAAAGGGGGAGGAGTGCTAGAAGATAAGTAGTGGGTGGACTGGGTAAAAAAACACTAGCAAGAGAAGGGGGAGGGGTCATAGGAGATAAGGCAGTGAATGGAGTGGGTAAAAAAAAACATACAAGACTAAGGACAAGGTGGAAAGAGAACAAAAGGGATGAACTCTCCCATAAAAAGGAAGCAAATAGCAGAATAAATTAAAAAACAGAATCCTATAATATGTTGTTTGCAACACAAAGAGTAAAGGAAAAAGGTAAAAGGCTGGAAGAGAATTCATTATACTTCAGCTGAAGTAAAAAAGCAGGAGTAGCAATTCTGACCTCAGAACAACAAAAATAAAAATAGATCTTATTAAAATAGAGATAAGAAGGGAAAGTACATCTTGATAAAGGTACCATAAATAATGAGATAATAACAATACTAAATATGTATGCATCAAGTTTTAGAGCAGGCCAATTCCTAGAGAGGATTTTAAGCTAGTTACAGAAATAGACAACAAATCTATTCTAGTGAGGGACCTCAAAATTCCCCTTTCAGAAGCAGACAAATCTAGCCACAAAATAAACTAGAAAGAAACTAGAGAGGTTAATAGAATCCTTGAAAAACCTAGATATGACAGATCTCTGGAGAAAATTGAATAGACTCAAAGGAATACACCTTTTTCTCAGCAGTATATGGCACTTACACAAAATTGACTATGTATTAAGGCATAAAAACCTCACAATCAATTACAAAAAGCAGAAATACTAAAGGCTTTCTTTTCAGACTATAATGCAATAAAAATTATATTCACTAAAGGGCCAGGGAAAGATAGACTAAGAACCAATTGGAAATTAAATATCAAATTCTAGAGAATGAGTGGGTCAAACAACAAATCACAGAAACAATTTATAATTTCATCCAAGAAAATGACAATAATGAGAAAACATACCAAAACCTGTGAGATGTGGCCAAAGCAGTTCTTTGGGGAAATGTTATATCTCTAAGTAGCCCCATAAATAAAACAGAGAAAGAAGAGATCAACGAATTAGGCAAGCAACTAAAAAAGCTTTAAAAAAAAAAAATTAAAACCCCTCAATTAAATACCAAATTAGAAATTTTGAAACTCTAAGGAGAGTAATAAAATTGAAACTAAGAAAACTATTGAACTAATAAACAAAACTAAGAGTTGTTTTTATGAAAAAAAAAAAACTAACAAAATAGGTAAATCTTTGGCTAATTTGATCAAAAGAAAGAAAGAAAAGAAACCCAAATCGCTAGCATACAAAATGAAAGAGGTAAACTTACCACCAATGAAAAAAAAATTAAAACAATAATTAGAAGTTATTTGGGCTAGCTGTATTCAAACAAGTCTGACAATCTAACTGAAATGGATGAATATTTACAAAAATATAAATTTTCCAGGTTAATAGAAGAAGAAATAAAATATTTTAATAGTCCCAATTAAGAAAAAGAAATTGAATAAGTCATTAAGGAACTCTCTGGGGAAAAAAGTCTTCAGAACAAGATGGATTCACAAGTGAATTCTAGCAAACATTTAAAGAACAGTTAATTCCAATACTATGTAAACTATTTGGAAAAGTAAGCAAAGAAGGAGTACTGACAAATTCCTTCTTTGATACAAATATGGCACCAATACCTAAACTAGTAAGGGCCAAAACAGATAAAGAAAATTACAGGCCATTCTCCCTAATGCACATTGATGTCAAAATTGTAAATAAAATATTAATAGATTACAGCAACTTATCAGCAGGATAATACACTATGATCACATGGAATTTATACCAGAAATACAGGGCTGATTTAATATCAGTAAAACTATTACCATAAGTGACCATATCAATAACAAAATCAAGTGATCATATGATTTACCATATGATAATCTCAATAGATGCAGGAAAAACTTTTTACAAAATATAGCACCCATTCCTAATAAAAACACTAAAGAATATAGGGATAAAGAAAACTTTAAAATAATAAGCCGTATATATCTAAAATATATCAAACAACATTTGTAATGGAGAGAAGCTGGGTATATTCCCAATAAGATTAAGGATGAAACAAGAATGCCCATTATCCCCACTAATATTCTACATTGTACTAGAAATGTTGGCTTTAGCAATAAGAAAAGAAAAAGAAATTAAAGGAATTAGAATAGGCAATGAGGAAATAAAACTGTCATTCTTTGCAGATGATATATTTAGAGAATCCTAAAAAACCATCCAAAAATCTTCTGAAAACACTTCACAATTTTAATAAAGTTGCAGGTTATAAAATAGACCCACACAAATCATCAGCATTTCTATATATTACTGACAAAGCCCATCAGCAAGAGACAGAAAGAAAAATTTCATTTGAAGTTACTGTAGACAAAATAAAATACCTGCTATTCTACCTGCCAAGACAAACCCAAGAACTATATGAACACAATTACAAAATACTTCTCATACAATTAAAATCAATCTACAATCTCATATAATTAAAATCAACAATTGGAAAAATGTTAATTTTTCATGGAGAGGCTAAACTAATATAATACAAATGACAATTTTGCCTAAATTGGTCTACTTGTTCAGTGGCATACCATTCAAAGTGACAAAACATTATTATATAGAACTAGGAAAAACCATAACAAAATTCATCTGGAAGAACAAAAGGTCAAAAATATCAAGGGAATTAATGAAAAAATACAAAAAATGGTGCCTTTGCAGTACCAAATCTAAAACTATATTATAAAGCAGCAGTAATCAAAACCATTTGGTATTTGGTTAAGAAATAAAGTGGTGGATCAGTAAAATAGTTTAGCAATCTAATATTTGATAAACCCTCCAAACTCCAGTTTCTGGAATAAGAACTTACTATTTGACAAAAATTCCTGGAAAATAACATGCCAGAAACTTGGCATAGACCTAAATTTCACACCCCATACCAAAATAAGGTAAAAATGGATACACGATTTGGGCATAAAGCATGATGTCATAAACAAATTAGGAGAATAAGGCATAATTTACCTATCAAATCTTTGGAGAAGGAAGAAATTTGTGACCAAAGAAGAACTAGAGAAAATTATGAAAGGCAAATTGGAAAACTTTGAAAAGGGTTTGCACAAACAAAACCAACAGAAACAAGATTAAAAGGGAAGTCTAAAGCTGGGAAAATATCTTTACATCTAGTATTTCTGATGAGGGTCTAATTTCTAAAGTACATAAAGAACTGTGTCAAATTTATAAGAATTCAAGCCATTCCCCAGTTAATAGATAGTCAAAGGATATGAACAGACAATTTTCAGATGATGTAATTATAGCCATTTATAGTTATATGAAAAAAATGCTCTAAATCACTATTGATTAAAGAAATACAAATGAAAACAACTTTGATGTACCCTCTTACATCTCTCAAATTGGTTAAGATGACAGGAAAAGATTTTGATAAATGTTGGAAGGGATGTAGAAAAACTGGCACACTAATGTATTGTTGGTGATGTTGTGAAATGATCCAACCATTCTCAAGAGCAATCTGGAACTATACCCAAAGGACTTTGACCCAGCAGTGCCATTACTGTGTTTGTATCCCAAGGAAATCATAAAGGAGAAAAAGGACCTGCATGTGCAAAAATGTTTGTTGCACCTCTTTTTGTCATAACAAAGAACTGGAAAATAAGTGGATATCCATCAATTGGGGAATGGCTGAATAACATGTGGTACATGAAGTTAATGGGATATTATTTTTCTATAAAAAATGATGAACATGCTGATTATAGAAAGTCCTGGGGAGATTTATGTAAATTGATGCTGAGCAAAACAAGCAGAACCAGGAATACATTGTACACAATAACAGCAAGAATGTGCAATAATCAACTATGAAAGGCTTGTTCTTGTTCTGTGATCCAAAGCAATCCCAAGAGACTTTGGGCAGAAAATGCCATCTGCATCCAGAAAAATAACTAAGGAAACTGAATGTAAATCAACATCTATGTTTGTTTCTTTTTTATGTTTTTATTTTTGTTTTTTATCTTTTGCTCTGAGTTTTTTTTCCCTACATGATGTATAAAACAATGTGTATTAAAAATAAATAAACTTACAATAAAAAAAAAGAGGGACAAGGGGCAACTTTAAAATTACTATAATTTGATAGAAACCATCTAAATTTTTAAAAAATAAAACATAAAAATTATATTAGATTTCACAAAGCCCTTAAACTATGAAATATTACTATATGAAATGTTGAAACTAGGTTAACCATAAAATTTGGAATTATAGAATATAAAGTTATTTTAACACTTATAAATTAGTTCCAAGATCTACCTGTATGTGGTGCTATGTAAAGTGCAACACCAATGCAGTGTCCATCCCTGAGGAAATGAAAATGAAGGGAATTTAGATCAGTTGCAGATGACCTAAGAAAAGTAGAGTAGCCAGATTTCTGAGCCAATCTGTAGGAAAACATCACAGAATCTCTTCCCTCCTTTTTTATAGTTGACCCTATAAATTTATAGAGATGTAAATCTCATGCAGAAAATTTCATTTGTTGGGGAGAAGAAATATCTATAAAATATCTCCAATAAAAAAGTCAGAGGGATTGTCAAAAACATATAAGACAAAGTGACATTTCCTTCCAAAATTGTAGCAAGAATACAAATGTTTTCAAAAGAAGAAATTCAAAGTATCAACAGTCATATGAAATAAGTACTCAAAATCTTTAATAAAAATAATGAAATTAAAATATCACTAAGGTTTCCATCACAATGATAAAAAGTAATTAAAGATGTAATTAGCCCATTTTGGAGAAAGTATAGTAAGATAAAAACACCAATATACTGTTGTACAAGCTTTGAATTTGATCCAAACATTCTGGAAAACAGTCTTTTGAACTTACTGATTGCACTACTAGGAATATGACTGTAAAATGTCCACAGAGAAGGGAAGACATGACACTTTTCTAAAAAAACAAACAGACTTGAATGCAAAATATGTATAGATACACTGGGGGAATCACTGTTATTATGTTATTATATATTGTTTATATATATATTATATATTGTGATATATATAATACAATGGCATAATGTTATTAATGAGAAATATAAGAACAAATTAAAGTAAGAGAGATAAGGGACAATGGATACAGAATACTGAATATAATGCTAGATTTACTCATTTTGTTAGTCTATTTTGCTTAGCTGGATTTTTTTGTTATAAAAGAGGATTTGTTTATAATATATAAGTATATAAAGAAATAATTTTGATACGTGAAATAATCTGTTTGAAGGAATTATATAGAAACTGCAAGATTGTCTTCTGGCCAGAAGCACAAATTTCAAGGACTTATTTTTTGCTGACAGAAATATATAATACATTGTAGATGGCTAGTATCGAATAAGTGCATGTACAGGAAGAGTTTTATCCAGGTATTACTTGAGACCTGCTCTCTGTGAGATATAATTCTCAGATAAATAAACAAAGATTGCAAGGCATACCTTCTGCCTGGTGAATGGGACTGATTGGTGAAGTTTTCTCAGTACTGAGGCTAAGTCACATGATCCCTATTCCCAGAGCAGGAAGATTAGGTCTTGAACTTTGGGTTGCAGGGAATCATGTGGTCTCTAAAGGTCAGACCCATAGGAAGTGACAGAATCTATAGGAAGCAGACAACATTGGTCAAGAATGATTATATCCTTTTAGTCTAGCCACTGAAAAGGCTTGGATCTTTTGCTTTTTAAGTCTTGGGCAAGCCGGAAGCTGGTCAGGTTCTAGGAGTACATGGCAGAAGCTGGGACGGCTCCCAGCTGTGTATCTGGACCTCCCTGCAGGGACTAAATAAATGCTTTCTCTTTGTACCTGAAGATGTGTCTGATTAGTTAATTTGGGAAAGGGGGTCTAGCACCCATCCCACACACTGGCTTCGGAAATTCATTGAGATTCACATTCTCAGTATTCACTGGAGCTGGACTCCGCAACGAATGAGAGTGGAAGGCTTTTGGTCTTACTTATCCTCTTAGCTCTTTTCCTACTAATTTTCATATTTATGCCAATGAGGAGGACGTTGTGAAAGAGCTGAACTTCAAGAGCACCCATGAAACACACTTCCACCCATGTTTGTTTAGCAGAGACTGTAAAATTAGGTTAGTCACTACAAATTCCCTGGCAGGAGTTAAATGGAAGTTATAAGGAAGCATATGCTACTAAATCCGATACCTGTCCGTTATGATAGACTTGAAATCAGCATCAGACACATTCAAAGATTGTCCTGGGCACTCTGGGCTTACTTATGCATGAACATTATTAGCTAGGTATGCTGGCACATAGCCTTGCAGGGGTCCTCAAACTACAGCCCGTGGGCCAGATGTGGCAGCTGAAAACATTTATCCCCCTCACCCAGAGCTATGAAGTTTCTTTATTTAAAGGCCCACAAAACAAAGTTTTTGTTTTTACTATAGTCCGGCCCTCCAACAGTCTGAGGGACAGTGAACTGGCCCCCTATTTAAAAAGTTTGAGGACCCCTGGACTATGGACTAAAAGTGTTGTCACCTTGCCTTTGTCATAGAGAGACTTTCTACTCAATGCACCCACTCAATGGAACTCTATTTTCATGCAGAAGACCCTAAAGACCTGAAGCCCAGAAGGTGCAGTGGATAGAGCACCAGCACTGGAGTCAGGAGGACCTAAATTCAAATCCAGTCTCAGACACTTAACTCTTCCTAGCTGTATGACTCTGGGCAAGTCACTTAACCCCAATTGCCTCAGCAAAAACAAAATAAAATAACAAAAGCTAAAGCCCTGCATCAGAGAGTAGAGAGAAAGTTTTCTACAATGTCACTATTAAAAATGTCCAACAAAGATTATAGACCCAAAGGAAAGAGACAGAAACTATGCCAACAACCTCACCAGAGAATATTGTCAGCTTTTCCCCACAGGAAAAATGAGTTATTTGGTATACATGTATACCTGGGATATGGGTTCTTTTCATAAAATTTTACTAGTGACACAGGTTTTTTTTTTTTTTTTTTTTGTGTGTGTGTGTGTGTGTGTGTGTGTGTATGTGTGTGTGTCTTTTCTTCACTATAGTGACCTGTGGAAGACTTTTCCTTTGGTGCCTAAAAGAAAATTTATTTTTCATTTTTTAAATCTTTTCTGGTATATATGTATATTAATTTTTAAATACATATGTCTTTATGAATCATATTGGGAGAGAAAAATCAGAATAAAAGGGGAAAACCACAACAGGAGAAAAAAAAGAAGAAAAAAAAAGTGAACATAGCATGTGTTGATTTACATTCAGTCTCCAGAAATATCCCTTATTTTAATAGAGAGCATTTTGGACTTCAAGACAAAAGACATTGGTTTGAATTCTGCCCTAGGCATATACAACCTATGCAAACCTGTAAAAAAGTGAGAATTTATTTATTTCACTTTCCTTGTATATAAATTAAGAATATGTTCTTTTTTGTTCATTTGAATTTTTGGCTCAAATAAGTAGTTTACAAAGTGCTTTGCAGAAGTTAAAAGTGTTAAATAAATATCCCCATCATCATCATCACCTTTATCACACGGTATATTATTATTTGATTAAATGCATCTCACTTAGAACTAACATATTTTCTTTCTGGTTCATAAAAAGTACATATTGTAGGGGCTTATAAACTAGGCTTTGACTAAATGCTGACCTCCACAATTCCTCAAACTTACAGTAACTTTTACAGCAAGCCATATATGAGAGGGTGACCCAGGTAATACAACATCATTACAACTGTAATTTAAATCATGTGTAAACCTATACAACTCTAGGATCTCTGCATCTGTATCAGGATTTGGCTCAGCAGTATAACATACTTTGAGAAATAGTACAGGTATAGAAATATAAATAAATTTAAAAAGAGTAACGAGAAATCCTTGGCTGGCAGTCCCAGATATAGTGGGGGAGAGGTATGTTTTGTTTTTAATAATGGGAAAGTTTGAGATATGTAGGAAAGTATTTTCTTCAGAGGCCACTGAAAGAACAACAATGATTTCCTTTTTATGTAAATGAGAGACAGCTTATGGGGGTAGGGAATGGGGAGACCACAAAACTGCCAGTGACAGATAGACAATACTTCTTATGTTCTAGACCATCATTTTTGACTGTTGTGAAGTCATTTGCCTTTTGAGATAATTGGGTTGATTATGAAAAAGAGTTACTTAAATAAGGCATGATTCCTTAGAATTAAAACTCCTTGAAGAGGATTTTTTGTTTGTTTTTGTTTTCTATGCTTTTCCTTTCTATCCTCAAGGCCTGGTACAATACCTATAATATAGAAAGCTCTTAATAAATGCTTATAGTTGTTTAATTCCCAACTTCTCATATTCTTCAAATAAAATCAATATGAGGTCTCATAACTGAATATGGGGATCATGAAATTATGATTTGTTATCAGTAAATATTTGATTGTAATATCTATCCTTTATAAAGCTAAATACCTAGGGTCATGTAAAAAAATTGGCTTTCGGTGAAAAAGGGTCACAAGTGGAAAAAGTTTAAGAAGTCCTAGTTTAATTGACTGCTTTTGCTTTGCGAGATGCCCAAGAGAGATTTCTAAGTCCAGAGACTCAAAAAAAAGTAACTGTCTTCAGTGTTTTCTGTGTTAATATATATATATATATATATATATATATATATATATATTTCATAACCATTCTGTGAAGTAAATAGCGCAAGAGTTGCTCATACCTATTTTTTTTCAGAGGATGAAGCTGACTGACACTTGGAGAAGATAAGTGATGACATATGACCACATATCTTGTCACTACTAAAATCTGATCTCAAATTTGGCTTTATGGTTCCAAATCCAGTACTCTTACCTTGTTGCTACTCATATTCAACCGGTTCTCTCTGATAGTAGTTGTGTTGGGGAACCGTCAAGGACACCAAGGACATTCTTCACTGATGTGAAGGCCCAAGGATAAGGAGGAAGGTGAGTTAGTGTTCCCACCTCGGGTCAGTTTAAAGCTGAGCTCCCAGGCTCCCTGCTGAGGACTGACAGTGGCTTTGACCTCTGATGAGCCTTAGAGATGTCAACCCCCAACCTCTCCCAGTGGGACACCTACCTTTTGTCAGCCCCACTCCACATGCAGAGATGCTAGCAGGCGGCTATATGGCTGTGCTCTGAATAGGAACACTCTGGGACCAGAGGGGAATTGCAATGATTGCCTGCAAGGTATTTTGAAGGGTAAAGCCACCCCAGCTTCTGCCTGACTTGAGTTCTGGGAATATAGTAAAATCTGGAGCTTTTCCCTCTAACTTGGCAAAACTAATAATGGAATTCCCAAAAGTGAAATACCCTGTCTTTTCTCAAAAGGACAGAGGTTTTTCTCTCCTTCTCTAGCTCTTCACCCCCAGGATTTTTACCTTATCCCAGTAATTACTGAAACCTCTGGATTTTTTGTGATGCTAGAAAAAGGAGATGGCAAGAAATAATTCCTCCCATCCAAACTACACTTCCCCAGATTTCACTATCGGTATCTCTCCTCATCCACAAGCATTGGCGTTGGAATGCAATCTCCTTTCCTCACCTCTCGCACTTGCTACTCACAGGCATGATTTATTCATTTTACCCCAGCAGAACTCACACTATATCCCTTAGATTATTTCTCTCTTCTATTTTGGAGGAAGATGATCTTATGGACTAATTCACATTTCAATTTTATGAACTAAAAATGTGCCCCTCTTAGGGGAATTTACCTCTCATCCCTTCCTCTCTCCTTTTTTTTTTTTTCCATTTTAAGAGCAGTTGAATACCTCGTCCAAAGGAGGTGAGAAGCAATGGAAAGAGCATAGGACACCAACCTATCAATCATAGTTTTTAATTTTGGTCATATCAATAATTTGCTATGTGAACTTGAATAAGGGTGGTGTAGTACGCATAACACTTGATTTTGAATCAGAAGACAAGGTTTAGTTCTGCTTACTTGAAACTTGTGTCACCAGTGTAGCATGGTAGAAAAATCACTGACTGTATCAGGACCTTAGCACAAAACTTGCCTCTGAGGTATACAACCTGATTTAGCTTGGGCAAATCATTTAACATTTGGGTGCCCCGGTTTTATCAAAGCTACCAAAGGCCCTTCCAATTCAATTCTTATGATCCTATTATCTCTAGAATAATTTCCTGGGAATTTCCATATTTCTAAAATAAAATGGATGGACTAGATTACCTTTATAGTTCTTTGAACAACTGAGAGAATATTTGAACTGTAATGGTCTCTAGAACATAAAGTATACAAGTGTGGAATCCAGAATGTTAAAGTTAAGAGGGACCTTAAGAGTACTGAACAAAATTGGTTGGTGTTTAGAAGGACTCTTGGAACATAGAACATGCGAGATGGAAGGAAGGGACCTAACAGGTAAGCTGTCTTTACCCTCTGCTCTTTTAATTTTTTTCCACACATATGAACCTATTCTAAAATTCCATGAATGAATTACTAGTAGGAAAATTTAAGGCAAGAGTGAAGACATATTTTGGAAAAGACATTCTCTTTGTTATTTTTTAATTACATTATCTTGATACTTATGTCTTCAACTTAGGGGAAGGTATGGCCTTTTTGCACATATTTTTTTTTTCTTTCAAAAGAGGAGAATTTACATTGTGATTGATCTTCCCTTGCTGCCATTAGATTTATTCAAGCATCTCTGACTCTTGCTGAGCCTGTGGACCATAACATATTGGTCTGGAGAAATTAATATTTTACTCTTATAGTAATAACTATTTATTAATTTGTGATCTATTGTTTTCCTCCTGTTTTTTTGTTAAGATCCCATGCTTGAAAAGGCCAGTCAGTTTCTGAAGACCATGACTGATTAATATGATTAGCCCCCAAGACACCTGCTTATTAACTAGGTTGGTCTAGACCCTCCCAAATGGGAAATCTGATTTCAGTTTAGGATATAAACAAATTTCAGTCTAGGTAAGTTCTCTTTCTGTCCTTATTTCCCTTCATGAGAGTTTAGGGTGATCCAGTTCATAATGGAGAAAGCAAACCAGAAAGAACTTGATTAGAGTGCTCAGCTTGCTAGAGAGAGATCAAAATTTATAACCAGGCTGTGTTCTCAGCTGACTTCTCCTGACCCCTATTTCCCCCACCAATGATATGGTAATTAGGAGGAGCTGTATAAAATATCCTTATTAAAGATCCACTAATTAGGATTATTTCACTTGTTAGGAGAGTTCCTTGTTAGAAGTTAGAGGCCTGATTTTAACTTTTCAGAGGCTTCTTTGGACATCTTTGGTTAATGAAAGCACTGATTATCAATTTATTGATTATTGGCTAGCCTAGTTAACGAATTAATTATTAATACCTAGGAACTTTATTTTCTTGGCAAAGACACTAAAGTGATTTACCATGTAAGGTAAACAGGTTTAATGACTTGTGCAGAATAGTAGAGCTAGTAAATGTCTGAGGCCATATTTGAACTCAAATCTTCCTGACTCCAGATCTAGTACTCTATCCACTGAACCACAAAGGTTCAAGTTCAGGGTAACCCTTATCAAATATTGCCTTTACACCTTTATATCAGTCTCCTACTCATGAAACTTAAGTAGCTCCCCACTGATTACAGAATGCATGCCCAACTCATTTGCCTTTTTTCCAAAGTCTGGCACAATCTAGTTCCAATTTTATTTACTACTGCTCCTTAAACTGTACCCTATCTTCCAGTTAAATGTCTTTTTAAAAGTATTTGTTTATTTAAAATTTAAATACAAAAATGAGAAAAAAATTAGAAAGAGAAAGACAGGGGGAAAAAAAGAAAAATATTGTCATGTGCCCAGAAGAATGTCAAGGAGGATTCAAAATATGTAACAAATTTCCAATTCAAGAAAGCTTATATAATAATAGAAGACATTGTATTCACAACTATTATTTTTAAATCTTCCTCATCTTTCAAGATTGAGATTAAGTTGCACCACTTCCAGGAAGGCCTCCTGGATCATTCCAGTCTACAGTCATCTTATCCTGAATTGTAGAAATGATTACCTTTATTGTACCAGTGGCCCATTTAGAACTTAGCATAATATTGCTTATAATATTATTTGGTTTTTCATGTGCAAAACTCTTATCTCCATAACATGATTATAAGTCCCTTAAAGCAGGAACTGGGTTATTTACATCTTCTATGTGGTCTCCTTACTCTTCTTCCTCCTTCCCCTCCTCTAACATTTAGCAAGTGACATATACACAAATGGCACAAAGTTGTTATCGCTTGATGCATATAACAAAGACAAGAGAAGAGGGAGAAAATAAGGGCCTACTGTGTGCCATGAACTTTGCTATATGCTGTATTTCATCTGATCCTCACAACTACCCTAAAAGGCAGATGCTATTATAATTCTTATATTACATCTGAGGAAACTGAGGCACAGGGGTTAAGTGACTTTTCTTGAATAACACAGCCAGTAGGAGTTGGAGGCTGGATTTGAGTTTAGGTTTTTGTGATTTCAGATCTAGAGCTCTCTTCACCGTACCTTGGTTGACTAAGGAGTCAATACCTCCATTCTTGAAGGCTTAGGAGGCTTTATATTTGGGAGACTTGTTCTTAATTACAATAATTATGTTTATTTGTATAAGATTTGCAAAATTGTTCATCCACAGTTCTTGAGGAAGGAGCTCCAAATATAATTAAATGCATTTTACCGAAAAAGAAACTGAAGCTCAAAGAGGTTATATGATTATACTGAAGTGATTTAAGTACTAATACCTCTGAGTTCAGATATATACAAAGTACTCTGAACCCCAAGCCCTCCCTCCCCCAACTCCTATTCTTTCTATTGCACCACAGTGCCTGCTCTGTCTATTCCTACCACAAAACCAAGTCTTAAAGCCATTGTGTAGTAGGCATTCCTATCCAGCCTTCCTTCCTCCTCACAGACCAAAACAGAGGAAGATCTCAGCCAGCTAGCTGACAACAGGAAGGAGGAGGGCGGAGAAAAAGGCTTTTTTTTAATGGCTTCCAATATCTCCCTAGTGCTTTGATTTGCTTTCTGAGAACGCTTTAGCTCGACAAACAATTGCAAACTATCCAGGCACAAGGTAAAATGAAAAGCCCACAGGCATTAATTATATATATAGATATTTAAAAAAAAGAAAAAGAAGCTACTGCTTAATTATTGTTTGCAAATCTCGGTATTTAAATTGACTTATTTGCAAATGTCTGTTTAGAAATTGACTTTGTAATTATAAAGTCAGTGCAGGCATATCTTAGGCCCTGGAGGGGTCTCTAACGAGGAATGATAATGTACCAGCTAGAGTGAGCCATCCTGAGCTGCATTTTAATAACTGAGAGGTGTTTGGGAGGTGGGCAGAAAAAAGCTGTCTGAAAATCCCCCAGCCTGGGATTGAAGTAGTCCAAGCCTGGCTGCTGAGTAGGAAGAAGGTTGACTGCCAGTGGTAAGGGGCCTTGGGAGGAAAGGTGGGATGATGGGCGGATGCCATTGAGATCCTTGTTCCTGGCGTGGTTGTGCTGGGTGAGCTCTGCATGAGAATGAGCTTTTTCCTGGCAACAGGCTCTTAGGCGGCTCTATTTGGAAACCTGCCATAAACTGAGCTTTCTACCCCTCCTAGCTTCTGCCATTCAGGTGTCTCGTGGAAATCACTCTTCCATTCCTAGCAACTACAGGACTGCGATTGTCTACTCAAGTCCTCCTTCTTCAGGGCGTCATTGTAGTGTATGGGAGGACCCTAAAATCTTAGGCCACCAGACACAAGCTCTGATAGTTTCTACAGGAAGGAAAGATTTCCATAGGGACCAGGCAGTGACTGCTGATTAGAGAGGAACTAACCTTGTTAAGTGTAGAAAGGATCATCTCCAAAGGGAATAACTTTCTTTAGCCATAAAAACTCAAGGAATTTTCTATTGAGGTATGGAAAGGGATGATCTGAATTGGTGCAAGGAAATAAAATTACACTGATAAAATCACAGATCCTTGAAATTGCTTTAGAAACAGTAATCAAATCCATATCATCATCTCTTTAGGAAAGGGCGACCAAATGGCTGCCCTGGGACGCCCCTCACAATCCCTTAGTTTCCCAAACTCACTTCTCTAGTCACAAGAATTATCATCACCCTCTGTTAGAATATAAGCTCCTTGAAGGCTCTTTGTATTTATTTTCGTTAGCATCTATCATATCTTGTGGCAAGTCTATGAGCTGAATAAATTCTGGATTCATTCATTCATTTATAGTAGCATATGTGTTTTTCATATATAGTATACAAATCTATATATTGCACAGTAGCTTACACTTTTCAAAGCACATTTTCTCATCCTATAAGAAAAATATTCTTCATTTTTTAAAACTGGGGTAGGAAGCTATCCTTGTGATTAATCTCTTGAAGAATTGTTTGAGGCATTCAGAGTTACCAGTGTCATTCATTGTGTGAGTCAGTGGAAAAACTTGAACCCAAATCCTATCAGTTCTAAAAGGCTCTCCACCACCATCACTAAGTGACACTCCCCAAATCACACAGTTGGCATGTGAGCAAGATCTGCCTCCTGAATCTAAGTGCAATGATGTCTCCATTATACCAGGATGCCTCTTGGCCTTATGCTGAGAATAAACCTGCCTGATTTTTTTAATTTAATTTTTGCCATTCTGAAGCTTCCTAGATGTTTCCATTTACTTCCCTGCATAAACAAGTCAAATCAGGTCAACAAGCATTTATTTAGTGCCAACTGTGTTCCAGGAACTATAATGAGAGCTGAGAATATCCAAAATGAAAAAACAAAAAAAGAAAAAAGAAAAGACTATCCTGCTGAAAAAGAGTTCATATTTTAATAGGAGAAAAGGACATGAAAACAAAAACAGACGCCCTTTCCCTCAGTGTTTGTATATATCTATTTTGTGTCATAATTGAATACATACATTATGTTGCATATGTGTACAAACATCAGTCTGAGGTCACATGAATGTCTATGCCTTAGTCATGCATACATATATGGTATGTAATAAATTATCATATATTTTAATAAAACAATTCAAAAGAAAACTAAGTTTAAGAAGGAAGAGAGAAAGACCCCTTACAGAAGACTTTACCTCAGACTTGAAGAAATCTAGGGAAGCTAAGGGACAAGCAGGAGCAGGAAAAGGGTCAGGAAGTATAGAGTACCCTCATTCTCTCCTTCCAATCTTTTCAGAAAGTTTTGTGGGTTTCCATTTCCAAGTGTGTAACTTGGGTCACTTCTAACTTCCCTTCTTACTTTAATATTATATAGGGCTAAAGAGATACTAAAGAAGCGAAAGGGACCTGTATTCCAAAATTTTTGGCACCCTGTTTGAGTAAGAAAGCTGGAAAATGAATGGATGTCCATCAATTGGAGGGTTGGGTAAATTGTGGTATATAATGTTATGGAATATTATTGTTCTGTGAAATGACCACAGGATGAATACAGAAGGCTTGGAGAAATTACATAACGATGCTAGGTGAAATGAGCAGAACAAGGAGATCATTATATACCTCAACAACATTTTTGGGGATGTATTCATGGGTATTTCTTTGACAAAAGAAAGATCTAACTCAGTTTCAATTGTTGATGGACAGAAGCATACACCAGAGAAGGAACACTGGGGAAATGAATGTAAACTCTTGCATTTTTGTTTTCTTCCGGTTATTTTACCTTCTGAATCCAATTCTCCCTGTGCAACAAAGAACTGTTCAGTTTACCTATATTTATCTAGGATATACTGTGACCTATTTAACATGTGGACCTTTCCATCTTGGGGAGGGGTGAAGGGAGGGAGGGGAAAAATCGGAACAGAAGTGAGTGCAAGGGATAATGTTGTAAAAAATTACCCTGGCATGGGTTCTGTCAATAAAAAGTTATAATTATTAAAAAAATAAAAAAGTAAAAGAAAAAAAGAAAAAATATTATATAGGTCTATTCATTGACCTTCATGAAGATCATGAATGCATTTTCACTTCTCTTATTTAAGCTTCTCTTCTATTTGAGGGTATGTCACACTGTTTAGCAATTGGTTACACGTTGTTTTGTATCATTCTAAAAATGTTTTTGGCTTTACATTTTATCTCCCCAACTGAATTGTGAATTTCTTAAGGGACAAGACTACATTTGTTTTTTCATTGCTAAAAATCCCCATGAGCTTAGAATTTTAGCAGAGTACACAGAAGGTGCTTTATGGATACCTATTGATTCAGCAAGGCATGGGGACTTAGTCTCTGGAAATTAGCAATCAAATTACCCAGCATGATTTGCTGACTTTCTGCAAGTGTAACATACTGAAAGAGATCTAATAAAACCACTTTGTCTCCTTCATCCACGATGTATTGTATAGATGTGGGCTTCAAATTCATTATTGTTTGTTGCTATTGTTCAGTCATGTCTGACTCTTTGTAATACTATTTAGGGTTTCTTGGCAGAGATACTGGAATGATTTGCCAACTCCTCATGCTGCTCATTTTATAGTTGAAGAAACTGAGGCACAAAGGCATCATTTAACGCCTTGCCCAGAGTCACACAGTAACTATCCAAGATTAGATTTGAACTCAGAAAGATGAATTTCTCAAATTCATAGAATATTCAGACTAGAAGGGATATTGAACACAGTCAGAGATAGACAGGAACTTACTACTATATATAGAATATAAGAAGTTGGAAATATCCCGGGAGCCTATCAAATCCAAGTCTCTCATTTTCCAAATGAGGATACTGAAACTCTGAAAAGTAAAGAGACTCTATGTCACAGTGAGTTGATGAAAGAACAGAATCAAGTGTGTGGATGGGGTTATAATGCATGCTTTACAGTTAACTTTCCATGTTAACAGTTTTTTTTTACTTCCTAGCATTAAGAAAGAAAGATAGATACTGATGTAGATAAATATATACATATAGTTTTGAATCGTCGATTAATTTCATCCCAACTCTATGCTTTATTTGCAATGCCTTTGTTACCACTGAAAAATTGCCCTTTTACCTCCATTCATGAATTATCTGTTGATGGTACCATGCCTTTGATTGACATTTTCTATAATGAGTACCATATCCCTTAAGGATGCAATTGTTGCTTCCAGACTGTGTTTTAGATGTTGCCCTTCACTCATTATACATATAACTTGCACTTACAATACAAAATACCTCTTCATCCCACCCCCACCACTGCCAATAAAAGCAAGTGCCAACAGCTGAAGGGAAAGAATCAACACTTCACAATTAATATGCCATATCATTAACAATTAAGTTAAATGCAATTCAATTTACTGGTCCTGGAAAAGTGGTACTCTTCCTGAAAGTTTCTATAAACACTTAATAGTCACAGGTTAATTTCCCAAGCAGGAGACAGTATTTAAGCTCCATCTTTTAATGTGCTCCAATCATTGGAAAGTTGATATCTCTACATAATGTGATTGATGGACTTCTTTCTGGTTTCCACCTTGGGGATCTCTAGCATTAGGACTATCTTGCAGAGAAGAGAGTAACTGCTGCATAGACTGTTATCTATTAGAGTTCTGGGAATCATTATTTTCTTTCACCCAGATCCATCAATAGTCATTCATGGCATAAATTTCTGTAAAGTTTTGAGACAATATTCTTTCACACCTAGCTCAGATTTCATCTTTTTCAAGCTCTTTTTCCAGATCGACACAGACTGAAATTATCTATGCTTCCTCTGAAGCTATGGCATGAACCATTCATTTGACATATACTTAATTCTCCCTTCTACATGCATTTGTTTGATGTGTGTATTCTCTTTCAGGCCAGTAAACATATATCTGAGTCAGCTTTGAGGATGTAACTCCAATGGCATCTCCCATAGGACCCTACATGTAGGCAATATTCAATAAATGTTTTTGCTATTGTTGTGGTTGCACCAAAGTGAGTTATTGATTTTGTCTCATCCCTCCTTAGTTCTAATACAATGCCCTGCCAGGCAGTAAGTACATTGTAGTATAATGGAAAAAGCTCCTGCTTAGAAGACAAGAGACCAGATCACAAGCCTTACCTCTTCCATTCATTAGCATGAACATTTATGCATATAGAATTTCAAAGTTTCCAAAGTGTTATATAGAGAAAATTCTGGCTTTCAAACAGGAAGATGAGTTAAAATTCTACCTCATATGCTTACCAGCTGTGTGGCCCTGGGCAAGTTATTTAACTTTTAGCCTCAGCTTTCTCAGTGGTAAAAATAGGGACCTTGGACTTTAAAAATCTTTTAAAAAGACTTTAAAGCCCTCTTCCAGTTCTAAAATCTATGATCCCATATAATTTCATTTCATCTTATGAGATGTGCTATTATTATTTTCATTTTATGTATAAAGAAACAGATTTAAAAAGGTTAAGTGATTTTCCCTAGAGTTATATAATTACTAAATGTTTATGGTAGGATTTGAACTCAAGTTTCCCTGACTACAATTTCAGCTCTCTATAGACTATCCCAAAAGGCTCCCACAGTTAAATGTAGAACCTTGTTTAAATCAGTTTGTATGAGCCTTAGTTTCTCATTTTTTGTATTAGATTATTAGAGCAGATGATCTCTAGATTCACTTCCAGATTTTAAACCTATCTTCTTCTTTAAACTCTTCTCATACAGCAGACTTCCAATCACAAGAGAGCTGTAGATGCCTTTATCTGTATCTTCTCCATCTCTTAGAGATTTCCCCAGAGATAAGAGCAAGACAGTCTGCACATTGATTCACTTCTTCTTAATCTACCTTCACTCTTGACCAATGAGTCATGAGAATGAGGTGACTTTTTTTTCTTCTTGCTGAAAGGTTGCCAAATATATTCAGAGAGAACAGTAGGAAAAGTGCACAGAAAAAACTGCATTTTTAAAAAAAATATTTTTTTAGCTTTTTCCAGCTGTGTCTATAAGCAGATAACAAAGAGTCTTTCGGTCAGCCCCTCCCAGGGGTACTTTCTGTACAAGCTTGTGCACTTTCCAATTAAGCTTCAGTGAACTTAACCCTGACATGGAACACAGACTATGCCTACATGAAGCAGAAACAACTAGATGAAAAAATGGAAAATTCAGTTCACAGTTTGTTTTGACTACCCAGTGCTAAACAATTTCTTTGACTGAACTTTTTTTTCCCTTAAGGTCAAGTTCTGTGACTTAACGTCTCAATTTGGTATACACTGATGATAGTTCAGATAGAGTTTTGTGATTTACAGAGCATTTTTTTCTCATCTGCCCTCTAAAATTGATAATACAAGGATTATTAGCTTTTATATAAGAGGAAACTGAGACTTAGAAAATTGAAAGTCTTTGATTAAAAGGAAGTCTATCTATTTGTGATGTCAAATACCTCTGATCCCTGTTATTCAGGGAGCTAAGGTTGGTGCATCATTTGAACTCAGGACTATTGACCTGTGATAATCCAGATTATTTAGATGTCTGCACTAACTCCTACACCAATCTGGTGAGACTCTGGGAATTGGGCAGCAACCAGGTTGTTTAAGTATAGGTGAATCAGCTCTGATTGGAAATAAATTAATTCTAAATTCCTGTAATCAATAGTAAGATTGGGCAATGGCTAACTACCACAATTCCAACATGTGCAAGACAGGGAGACCTAGTTTCAAAAAGAAAAACAAAAAAGAAACCTTTCATAATGCAAAGAGCTTTGACTTTGGAGCTGAACCAACTGGCTTTGAATCTGAGTTTTGTTACTTATCATCTTTATATGACCTTTGGCAAGGTATTTCCAATTGCTGAGCTTCCACTTCCTTATTAAAATAAAAATATTGTAGAAGGTATAGAAGAAAAAATATTAGGTTTGGATTCCAAGGACCTGGTTTCAAATCTCAATTCTGTGATTTATTATCCAGATGATCTTGGACAAGTTATTGAACTTATTTGGCCTATTTCTCCTCTGTAAAATGTGGGAGTTGGACTTGATGGTGTTTAAATTGTTAATGAGATAATTAGAGCTTCATAATCTAATGGCACTAGATAAAATATAAGAGGCTACCAGTATTTGATATTGAAAGGAAACTTAGAGGTCAATTAATTCAACCCATTTTTTTTAATGATGAGGAAACTATGACCTAGGCATAGGTCCAAGATTATACAGATAGTCATTGGTGGTTCTGGGATTCAAACTCAGGTCTTTTAGGAGGTGGGGTGCCAAATCTTTACTTTATACCAAAGTGCTTCACCAATAAAGCAGCCTAACTGCTGAATATGAATTCCTTGATTTATAATATGATTAATGTGGACTCTTCAAACCAAAATTGGGACACAGTTTAAAAATAACAGATTGCCATGAATATAGTCTGGGATGTCCCTCCTTAAAATAGAGGTTCTTGGAGGAATTAGATCATCCAAGAAATAGACTTTCAAGGCAAAAGAACTCCTATTGTGAGAAGTTCAGAAATATGATGATTTATCCAAGATAAATATAATTTGTAGTAGAATAGTGGGCTCAGATTTCACTGATGGAAATTTGAAATTAGTGTCTATATTTATTGACCACTTGAGAAAAGGAAGTGAGAGTGGGACAGATTTGTGAAGTGAGAGAACTAGATGGAAAATAAAGAAAGGGATCATCAGGGTCTGTGTGAAAAAGTTTACAATTAGTCAACATCTAGCTGAAGACAAGGCCTTGTAGGAGGATAAGCCAATAAGCCAAAATGAACAATCTCAAGATATTTAGCTATCATTAAAAAATATTTGTCTTCTGAGGTTCTCAGTATTTGTGGAAGGGAGGAATATTGCATAACAATGAAACACAAGGTCAGAATATTGGTTAAGTATTGGTGGAAAAGGAAAATGGGCTGTTACATTTATTGGGCATATGGGAGAATACTAAAGAAAAATTCCACTAACCTCATCCTTTAGGTGACCCACATGTCCCTCTCAAACCAGACAAAAGGCTCTAAGGACTTTCCAGGGCTCTTGTCCCTTTAGGACTCCAAGTAGTCTGATTTTTAACTTAAGTTGAAGTTTAACATAATAGTGTCAAAAAAAAAAAAAAAAGTCTAACAACCCTATAGAGTTAAATGTCCTCTTTTAAAAAGATTACATATATTCCAGTTAAATAATAGATGTGGGAGAGGGCAATTAGCAAGCTCGGTCAGGAGAGAAAAGATGTTTTCAGATGAGATTTGAAATGAGATAGAGAGTCAATGAGGCAGAAAGATACAAGGCATTTTCCCCTGAAATTTCCTGAAATTTGTTACTAATGATACCTTTAAGATCTCGGATTCTCTAACTTGAAAAAGCCACACCATGATCAAGGAGAGAGATCAAGGAGACAAACTTGGCAAAGTCATTTCCTCTCATTTTTTCTCATCCTCTGTGTGATAAGGTTAGAACATTCTATGTTCTGAGGCCTCTTTCAGTTTTGAAATTCAGGGCACCTTCTTACTCTACTATTTAATGGTCTGTTCCTTCTAATTCTAGCACTCTAAATTCTAAAGCTCTGCCCCAATTCCAGGTAATATTCCATATTATAATATCCTAAGATCTTTTCTATTAAAAAGTAAAGCTTTATGCTTCTATGACTGAAATAAAATGCAAAATCCTTGCATTGAAGTAGAAATCATTTTGACTTTTTATTTGTATTCAAAATGCTTTGCACAGAGCCTAGCACACAGCAAAAGCTTAATAAATGTTTGTTGATTGATTAGTTGATATTGACCCATAAATTGATGCTAGTCCCAAATACATCTGAATTCTCCCCTGGATTCACATTGATTTCTCTGATTTATTATTATCCATTACTTCTCCCTAAGACTACCTTCTTCCATCTTCAAGAGGGCAATAAAGTTCCAGTATTCTCTTATTTGGTGCGCTTGAGTATACTCACTCCACCCATTCTTCTAATCTTTCATCATGACAGTATCATGACAATGCAATGTTGCTGATCTCAAGGTGGCTGTTCAAACTTACTATTGTGTTATCATCACCCAAATCCATTTCTTAGTAATGCAGAGATATTCTATATGCCTAATTGCAACAAGAAATTAATGTGGCCCTGTGGAGTGTTATTAATGGGTGCTTCTTTATAGGGGTGTAATTTTGGAAGCAATTTTCCATGAAATTGTTGAGAGCGTAACCATATACATTTGATCCCATTTGGAATAATTTTCATTTAGCCCAATGACTGCCCTAATAACGTTTTTCAATAGAGAGGCTGGTCTGGGAGGATGGGGTACATTTATCTAATGTATTTGTGCCCTGACAAACTTATTGCTGAGTTAAACTGCTGAAACAATGAGCAATGTTCTTTTATAAGTAGCTGAGATGAGTTCTTTTCTGATCTATCTTCTCTGATAGTTTTTTTTTTTTTTTTAGATAGCTGTGCATGAAACAAAACTTCTACTTTTTGATTAGTGGATAGCCTAGGGTCACCTGTTATACTAAAGTATAACTTAACCATAGATGGACATAAAACATTAAATAATATTATATTAGTCCCATTTAATTATGTTGCTGCAGACTGAACTACTTTAATAGGGAATTCACATAAGATGTGCTTGTGACTTCCTATATTACATAATGAGAGAATAAGGGAGAATTCAGCTAGGACTCTTTCTCTCCCTATTTATGCAATGTATCACAATACATCAGTGATCTGGTCTTCAAAATATTTGGATTCTAGTCCCAGTTCTGTCATGAACTTGCTAAATGACCTTGGACAAGTAATTTACATCTCTAGGCTTCAGTTTCTTTGACTAAACTTTTAAGGTTTTTACTCTAAGTTAAACATGCTGATTCTTAATATCTTTGGCATCTTTGGATCACAAAATTTTCTATTGATAATAATACTTCAGAGAAAATGCAAGAACTTCAATTCCAAAATAAAAACAAAATATGTTCAGAATAGTTTGGGTGCTAAATGTTTATTTTTTCTTTTTTTAAAGAAATATATCTTTTGAAAAGTTGTCATCTACTCAGAGGAGCATATCTTAAAATTACATATACCCTATTTCAGTGATTCAAAACTTTTAGACATTATTTAAATACATATTAAATGACTGAATCTTAATATCATACTCTGTGACCATTTTGGATAAGTGAAATCATAAGATTTCATTTAAATTAACAAACTATCATTTTTTCACACAAGTAAAACAACTCTGACCATGAATTAATAAATTATTTATTTTCTTTCCAGGATAATCCTTATCTTTTTGGGTTTTTTTAAATATGTGTACTAAAATTAGACACAAATGAAATTTCCCATGCAGGATATCATCATTAATGAAGCTTAAGTTTAAAGGTGATACTATCTTTCTCCAAATCAGTCTCTAAATTTTTCTGATTTGAAAAAGGAGAGAAACTAAAGCAATTTCTTGTAGTTTCTTAATGTATTCTTTATCACCTTAGTATCCCAATACTTTTAGGGACCTTTTTAGGTAGTACCATGAGTAAGAGTTTTCAAGAACTAGGGCAAAGCTAGAACAGAATCAGGGAAATAAGACCAAGACCAAGTTAATGTCCTTAAATCCAAGCTGTTTGTTTTTCTCTACCACTGCTAGAATATAAAAGAGAAGAAACTGATTACAAACGTAGAAGTTAGTAAAGTTTGGGAAGTTATTTATGTTTCACAATCTCTCTTATATATGTACATATACATATATTTATATACATGCATATACACATATACATATATATGCATATATACATATACATGTAGGGTTTGGATTAGTTGGGTTATTTTTAGTTCAGTTTTAAGTGACTTTAAAAGTTTTAAACTGCACTAAGACTTTTGGAGAATCTTATATATGTTAAAGGAATAAATAAATCATTCCTTTCCAGGATCCTACTTCTTGAGAAACCTGTGAAGATAGAGATAAATTAATATCAAGAAGTCCAGTAGTCTCAGAGGAAACTAACAGATAGAGACAGAGTGGCAGAGAGAGACAGAGTAAAAGAGAAAAAGAGAGATAGAAGAAAGACAGAAAGTTGCAGACAGAGAGATAGAGACAGACATATATCCACAGAGTCACACACAAAAATGGAGCAACAGAAACAGAGAGACAAAGGCAGAAACACACTGAGACACACAGAGACAGAGAAGAGAAAAAATAATCATCTTTTCAATTTCTATTACAAATAAAGCATTCGGGAGATATAAAGCTTAGATAAGATTTGATTTCTCTACCCTCATGGAGTTTTAAGACTAATTGCTACATAAAGCATACTCAGTGATAGTTATAAAGTAAAACATCACAGTAAGGGTAGTAAAGAAATATAAATTCAAGTGTCCAGGGCCAGATTCTCCTATTTACCAGTTAAGTTATCAATAAGTGGATTAAAGGTTTATGATATTGACAATATAGAAGGAAACTAGCCACCTCTGCAACTCCCCACCCCAACTTCTCCAGGTAGATTGTAGAATGATAAATACCTGCAAATGTTTAGGGGACATATATTACAAGTAAGCAGAGGTCACCACTAATGAACTAGAACCTGAATTTTCTTCAAACTTCAAAATTCTGAAAAGCCCCACTTTTTAATTGATCCCTTACCCATTTCATTTTAAATATTTATTCTTTCTACATTGATAGGCAATTAATATGAGATGCAAGTAATTGTAGAAAGACCAGTAGTGAATATCAAGTAAGTTCTTGGTCTAGAGAGGAAAACATGACTATGTATATATTAGGGAACTTATGAAGAACTTAGAAATATTTCTTAATTTGAGACTTAAAACTTATTAAGTTTTTAAAATTATTAAGCCAGATGGGTCCTTCTATGTGTCTCTATGTACATGTATGTACATGTTTTGAGTCTTAAAAAGCCAGCTTGAGGAAGAATAGAAGACATACAAAACTTAAGCCAGTGCATCCACTTGACTCAAAAAGTCACTGTAGGACTAGTGTCTGAAAAATGAGTGAGATATGTGCGAACTGAGGACAGAAAACTATGAGTTTTGTCAAGATGTATTCCAATTTCCTCAGCAGAAACCCAAACAACTATAAAAATTTTAAAAGACAAAACTGTTTCCCAGATGCCTACATATTAAGTCAGACTCTATAAGCAGGAATGATATAAGCTCAAGGAGAAAGACCTAAAGTTTTAAAATCCCTCCATCGGTCTCCACAAGAATGAGATGTGAGGGTGAGTGAGAGCATTAGAAAAAAATTGTTGTGAAGCTAATGCAGTTCTGGACTTGTCATCAAGAGAATTATGTTCAAATCCAACCCCAGACATTTACTTGCTGGGCTAGACATTTAACTGTTTAGAACCTTTTTCTATTTTTATTACATTTGAATACCTCACAGAGTTGTTCTCTTTTTTAAAAAAAATAATATTTACTTTTTAATATCCTTCTCTTTTTAAATTTTGGGTCTAGATGCTCTCCCTCTCACTGAGAAGGCAAACAATATTATATTAATTATACATGTGAAATCATGAAAAACGTATTTTCATATTAGTCATATTGTTTTAAAAAAGCAAAAAAAAAGCAGGAAAATTATTCTTCAATTTTCAATGAGTTTATGAGTTCTCTCTCTGAAGTTTGAATTAACTTTGTTGTAAGTCCTTTGAAATTGACTAGGATAATTATAGTAGTCAGTAGAGTAATCATGTCTTTCACAATTGCTCATCATTACAACACTGCTAATACTGTGCACAATGATCTACTAATTCTTTTCACTTGTCTGTATCAGTTAGGTCTTGCTACAATTTTGATTTCTTCTTCTGAAAGTTTCCTGTTCATATTCTTTGATCACTGATCAATTTTGAAATAGTTGCTAACTTTACAAATTTGACTCATTTCCCTATGTGTTTTTTTAAATAAAGCCTTTATCAGAAAAAAAAATTACGGTAATTTTTTGTTATTTTATTGTTTATGATATTTTTTAGCAAAATGTAATTCCCTGCTTATCTCTTTTAATTAGGTACATTTTTGATTTTGCTTTTTTCTGAGATCATGATTGCTACCCCTTTTCCCTACTCCACTCCCCTCAGCTAAAGTATAAATGATTCTGTTCCAGCCCCTCATTTCAACTCTCTATGTCTTTCTGTTCCAAGTATTTCTTTTGTACCCAAGAAATTATTGAATTCTGGTTTCTAAAGCCATTCTGCTATAAGCTTCTGTTTTATGGATGATCTCATCCCATTCATTTTCATTTTTATGATTACTTTCTATATCCTTCTATCCTATTTTCTTCTCCTCTTTCTTTTTTTATACTGTATTTCTTGGTTTTTGGTTTTGATGCTCTCTCCTTACAATCCTTGTCTGTATCTCTTATCTCTTTCCCCTCCTATTTCCCTTTTGGCTAAGATAGGTTTTTTATACCCAACTGAATACCTCTTTGACCAATTCTGTGAGTGAGGGTCAAACATTGCCCAATCTTTTCCATTTTCCTCTCCACTAATACATCTATCTTATGTAGAACCTTTTATGTGAGAAAAAATTTCCCATTCTACCTCTTCCTTCTCCTAGTGTATTTCTTTCTTACCCCTATATTCATTTTCTTTTATTTTTCTCCCCTAACATAATTGACTCACACTGATATCCTTCATTTCTGGAAACTCTAACTGCCGTAATTATGATAAAATTCTTCACAGCCACAAGTATCATGCAAACCATTTATCTTTATTGAGCATCTTCTATGATTATTCTTTGATATTTACCTTTTTTATGCTTAAACTGAGTCTTATGTTTGAATGTCAGATTTTCTATTCAGCTCTGGCCTTTTCATCAGAAATGCTTGAAGGTCGTCTATTTCTTGAATATTCATTTTCCCCCTGAAGGATTATAATGTTTTGTTGGGTAAGTGATTCTGGTTGTAATTCTAGTTTCTTTGCCCTTTAAAATAACATATTCCCTGCTCTTGACTCCTTTAAATCTACTAAAACTTGTGTGATCCTGACGGTGGCTCCATAGTATTTTTTTTTTCTTTCTGCTTATAATATTACCTCTTTGACCTGGGAGCTCTAGAATTTGACTATAATATTCTTTGGAGTTTTCATTTTGGAATCACTTTTAGGAGATTGGTAGATTTCTCTAATTTCTAATTTATACAGTAGATCTAAGATATTGAGGGAATTTTCCTTTAAAATTTCTTGAAATATGATGTCTAGACTCTTTTTTATGATTTTCAGTTAGTCTAACAATTCTCATATTTTCTCTTGATCAATCAATATATTTTCCAGGTCAGTTATGTTTCCAAAGATGTATTCCACATTTTCATATATATATATATATACATGTATATATATATATATGTATATATGTATATATATATATATATATATTTCATTTTATTGTTTCTTTATGTCTCATGGAGTCATGAGCTTTCACTTGCTCTATTCTAATTAGATAGCTCTGGAAGTATGCAAATTTTCAGAGCTTACAAGGTGTGTACCACCTTTGAGAAGTGTGATACCAGCCCTCTTGGTCTTTACACAGGGAGGATCTGTGCCCCCTAGTATTCACAAATATTAGTGTTCCTTTTTCCATGAAACTGTGACCAGAACTCCTGTTTCCTCAGAAATCACAAGTGATCCTCTCCTAAGAATTGAAGCTCAGAACTGCATATGAATTGACACCAGGTGTCTTAAGTACCAGCAAGGGTACCCTATAATCTCTGACTAGTTGACTGACCTCTTTACCATCTCTGGACTTCAAAAAAACTCCCAAAGCTGCTGCTGTTAGTATGCTTGTCTCCAAGTCCCCTATTGCCATGATGTGGTCCTTCACCCATTTTGATGCTATTGATGTGTTCTATGGAGCTACTAAATTGTACTAGTTTGTAAAAATGTCTTCCTCTGATTTTTCTTCACTTAGCTGCTCCAAAATTCTATTTGAAGTATTAACTTAAAGCTGATTTGAATGGAATCTTGGGAGAGTTCAGCTGGATCCCAAACTTTTCCCTGCTATCCTGCTTCTACAATCCCATAAAGTTGAAGTGAGAAAACTACTTTGCAAGTCTTAATGTGTATTTTGCCTAGAAATGTCATTTTATTGATATAGCCTTCTCCCAATGAAGAATACCTCATTATAAATGCATATTGGCAGCTTTACTATAATTTATAATCTTGGGCAGTTTGATGAATTGATGAATTATTACCTCATAAGCTGGCATATGTGAGATGAGACTGAATCTAAGTCCTGCTGATCCCAAGATTGGCACACCATTTATTATTCAATTTTGACTTCTTTAAGCATCCCAGTGGTTATTACTGTATATACATATCTGGAACATGAGAGGGAGAGTCATGTATTAAAAAGTACTAGTTTTGAGGTAGAAGAGACAAGATGGCAGAGAGAAGACAGATCATTGAGTTCTTCTTGGCTTTCCTCAGGTAACACTAAATCAAGGTTCTGAATGGGTTTCAGAGTGATAAAACCCACAGATATTCAGAGTGTAACAAATTTCCAGCAGAAGATATTTTGGAAGGACTTCAGGAAAGGATTGTCTCAAAAGTAGGAGGGAGTGTTCATAGCCCAGTACACCCTAAAGTGAAGCACAGAGCAAGAGACCCAGGGAAGAGAGGCTTCTCCACATTGGGGGAATCTAGTGGGAGGTTCTAAGCAAAATACAGGAACATTAGTTGCTCTGTCCTGGTTCAGAAGCTAGTGGATCAGCAGATTAGCTGTGAGATCTCCAACACAACTACAGAAAGCAAATAGAACCCCTGAACTCCAGCATAAGAAGTGAGACTTGGCCATTCCTACACAGAAATAGAAGGAAACCCTGAGCATCAACCCCAAGGCAATGTGAAGCCTCTGCAACCTATAGAGGAAACTTGAGACAATCTCCCCTTTGCCTAAGAGCAGACCTCAACCTTTAAAAATGAGTAAAAAAGCAAAAAGAGCTCTGACCATAGATAGTTTTTATGGAGACTGGAAAGAACAGATCTCACACTCTGAGGATACTAAAGGAAAAACATCTCCAGATGAAGTCTCAATGGGTGATATAAGGTGATCTGCATCTCATAAGGCTCTCTTGAAAGAATTCAAAAAAAGAGTTACAAGAAAAATGGGAAAAGGAAAGGAAAGGTATGGATGAAACACAGAAATTGTCTGAAGAAAATCGCTCTTTAAAAAATGGTTTTGATGAAATGGAAAAAAGAAATCAAACTCTTGAAAAAAAAAAAGAATTTGTGAAATGGAAAAAAAACCAATGGACAAAACAACTCATTTAAAACTTCAATTAACCAAATGCAAAAAGAGATTTAAAATGTTAATTGCAGAAAATAATTTACTAAAAATTAGAATTGAACAAATGGAAGCAAAAGATTCAATGAGACATCAAGAATTAGTCAAACAACAAAAAAATAGAAGATGTAAACTACCTCATCAGAAAAAAATAACTGACCTGAAAAGTAGATCAAGGAGAGAAAATCTAAAACTGATTGGACTCCCTGAAAACCATGATGAAAAAAAAAAAGAGCCTAGACAACATTTCAAGAAATCACCAAGGAAAACTGTTGTGATGTCCTAGAACCAGAGGGTAAAATAGCCATTAAAAGAATCTACCTATCACCTCCTAAAGAAATCCTAAAATGAAAACTCCAAGGAATACTGTAAATTCCAGAATGATCAGATCAAAGGGAAAATACTGCAAGCAGACAGAAGGAAATATTTCAGATATCAAAGAGCCACAATCAGGGTTCCCCAGGACCTGGCAACTTCTACTTTAAAGGATCAAAAGGCCTGGAATATAATATTCTTGAGGGCAAAGGAACTTGAACTGAAGACAAAAATCAATTATCCAGCTAAATTAGGATTATCTTTCAGGGGAAAAGATGGACATTCAATGAAATATGATTTTTCCCTTATTTTTGATGAAAACAACCAGAGCTGAACAAAAAATTTATTCTTCAAATGCATAATTCAAGAGAAGCATAAAAGAAAAGGTAAAAAGGGGAGAAAAGAAACTCCGTATTTTTTTTTTGCCTGAGGCAATCGGAGTTAAGTAATTTGCACAGTCCCACAGCTAGGGAGTATTAAGTATCTGAGGTCAAATTTGAACTCAGGTTCTCCTGACTTGAGGGCTGGTGATCTATCCACTGTGCCACCTAGCTGCCCAGAAACTATGTTTTTTAAAGGTTAAAATGATTACATCCCCATATGGGAAGATGATATGTTTAATTCTTGAGAACTATATTTTTGTTAGGGGGTATACTTAGAGGGTACAGATATAATTTGACCATACTGTGATAACATAAAAAAGAAAGTAGGAATGGAAAAGAGATTCTACTGGAAGAAGAGAGCATGGAAGGTAAAATGGGATAAATTATATCACGTGAAGAGGCAAAAAAAAGATCTATTGCAATTGAAGGAAAGAAGGGAGGGTTATAAGTCTTGTCTGAACCTTAATCTCATTGTATTTGGCTCACAGAAAGAATATAAGACATATTAAACTAAATATGAAACTAAATTAAACTGAATTAAACTAAAAATGAAATATGAATATGAATAGAAACTTGTCACATCCTATAGGGAAGGAAGAGGAGAAAAGGAAAAGGAAAGGGGAAGGCTATAGAAGGGAGAATGGAAGTAGAAGGGGAAAGTGAAAAGAAATGGTGAAGGGGTTCTAAAAGACAGATTAAGGGAGATGGTAGTCAGAAGCAAAACACTGATGAAGAGGGAAAGGGGGAAAGAGAAAAGTATAACTTGTATAACTTGAGGAAAATAAGATGGTGAGAAATAGAGAATTAGTAATTTTAACTATGAATGTGAATGAGATGAATTCTCTGATGAAAATGGAGTAGATAGCTGACTGAATTAAAAGTCAGTATCCTACAAGATGTCATTTACAAGAAATACATTTAAAGCAAAGTGATACCTACAGAGTAGAGGTAAAAGGCTGGAGCAGAATCAGTTATGCTTCAGTTGAAGTAAAATAAAAGAAAACAGGATTAGCAATACTTATCTCAGATCAAGCAAAAGCAAAAATAGATCTAATTAAAAGAGATAAGGAAAGAACCTATATCTTGCTAAAGAGTACCTTGGAAAATGAAATAATAGCAATACTGAACATATATGCACCAAGTGGCATAGCATCCAAGTTCCTAGAGGAGAAGTTAAGAGAACTACAAGGAGAAATATAAACAAAACTATACTAGTGGGACATCTCAACCTCACTCTAACAGAACTAGATAAATTGAACCACAAAATAAACAAAAAAAAAATGTTAAGAAAGTAGGTAGAATTTTAGAAAAGTTAGGTACAATAGCCTTTTGGAGAAAACTGAATGGGGACAGAAAGGAATATACTTTTTCTCAGTGGTACTTGGAACCTACAAAAAAAGTGCCTTTATACATGAACTGATGCTGAGTGAAATGAGCAGGACCAGAAGATCATTATATACTTCAACAACAATACTATATGATGATCAATTCTGATGGACATGGCCCTCTTCAACAATGAAATGAACCAAATCAGTTCCAATAGAGCAATAATGAACTGAACCCAATGAAAGAACTCTGGGAGATGACTATGAACCATTACATAGAATTCCCAATTCCTCTATTTTTGTCTGCCTGCCTTTTTGATTTCCTTCACAGGCTAACTGTACACTATTTCAAAGTCCAATTCTTTTTGTATAGCAAAATAACTGTTTGGTCATGTATACTTATATTGTATTTAACTTATACTTTAACATATTTAACATGTATTGATCAACCTGCCATCTGGGGGAAGGGGTGGGGGGAAGGAGGGAAAACGTTGGAACAAAAGGATTTGCAACTGTCAATGCTGAAAAATTACCTACGCATATATCTTGTAAATAAAAAGCTATAATTAAAAAGTGCCCTATATTAGGGCATTAAAAACTTCAAAATAAAATGCAAGAAGGCAGAAATTGTAAATATATCTTTTTCAGATGATGACAATAAAAAATTATCTGTAGTAAAAGGACAGGGAAAAATAGACCAAAATTATTTGGAAACTAAATAATCTTTATCATTATATTATTTGATTTCTACTTAATTTTTGGTCTATTTTTTCCAGTCCTAAAGAATGATATGTGTAACAACAAATCATAGAAACAATCAATAAAAGAAAGTGACAACATACAAAAATTTATAGCTTTTTTTTTTCCTTTTTTTTATTTTTTTTTATTTAATAGCCTTTTATTTACAGGATATATACATGGGTAACTTTACAGCATTAACAATTGTCAAACCTCTTGTTCCAATTTTTCACCCCTCCACCCCCTCCACTAAATGGCAGGATGACCAGTAGATGTTAAATATATTAAAATATAAATTAGATACACAATAAGTATACATGACAAACTTTTTGCTGTACAAAAGAATCAGTAATTATTGTACAATTAGCTTGTGAGAAAATCAAAAATGCTTGTGCATAAATATGGGATTGAAATCAATGTAATGGTTTTAGTCATCTCCCAAGGTTCTTTTCTGGGTATAGCTAGTTCAGTTCATTACTGCTCCATTAGAAATGATTTGGTTGATCTCGTTGCTGAGGATGGCCAATCCATCAGAACTGGTCATCATCATTATTGTTGAAGTATATAATGATCTCCTGGTCCTCATTTCACTCAGCATCAGCTCGTTAAAGTCTCTCCAGGCCTTTCTGAAATCATCCTGTGGTCGTTTCTTACAGAACAGTAATATTCCATAATTTTCCATATACCACAATTTATTCAGCCATTCTCCAACTGATGGACATCCATTCAGTTTCCAGTTTCTAGTCACTACAAAAAGGGCTGCCACAACATTCGTGCACATACAGGTCCCTTTCCTTCTTTATAATCTCTTTGGGATATAATCCCAGTATAACACTGCTGGATCAAAGGGTATGCACAGTTTGATAACTTTTGACATAGTTCCAAACTATCTCAAAATGGTTTGGATTCGTTCACAACTCCACCAACAATGAATCAATTCCCAGTTTTCCCATCCTCCAACAATCATCATTATTTTTCCTGTCATCTTAGCCAATCTGACAGGTGTGTAGTGGTATCTTAGAGTTGTCTTAATTTGCATTTCTCTGATTAATAATGACTTGGAGCATCTTTTCATAGATAGAAATAGTTTCAATTTCTTCATCTGAGAATTGTCTGTTCATATCCTTTGACCATTTTTCAATTGGAGAATGACGATTTTTATAAATTAGAGTTAATTCTCTTATATTTTGGAAATGAGGCCTTTATCAGAACCTTTGACTGTAAAAATATTTTCCCAGTTTATTGCTTCCCTTCTAATCTTGTCTGCATTAGTTTTGTTTGTACAAAACTTTTCAGTTTGGTATAATCGAAATTTTCTATTTTGTGATCGTAATGATCTCCAGTTCTTTGGTCATAAGACCTTCCCCTTCCACAGGTCTGAGAGGTAAACTATCCTATGTTCCTCTAATTTATTAATAATTTCATTCTTTATGCCTAGGTCATGAACCCATTTGACCTTATCTTGGTGTCAGCGTTAAGTATGGATCAATGCTAGTTTCTATATTAGTTTCCAATTTTCCCAGCAATTTTTATCAAACATAAGTTCTTATCCCAAAAGCTGGGATCTTTGGGTTTGTCAAAGACTGGTTACTATATTTGTTGACTGTTTTTCCTTGAACCTAATCTATTCCACTGATCAACTAATCTATTCCTTAGCCAATACCAAATAGTTTTGGTAACTGCTGCCTATAATATAATTTTAGATCTGGTACAGCTAAGCCACCATCATTTGATTTTTTTTCATTAATTCCTTGAAATTCTTGACCTTTTGTTTTCCATATGAACTTTGTTTTATTTTTCTAGGTGATTAAAATAGTTTTGGAGTCTGATTGGTATAAGCTAAATAAATAGATTAGTTTAGGTAATATTGTCATCTTTATTATATTTGCTCGCCCTATCCAAGAGCATTTAATATTTTTCAATTGGTTAGATCAGACTTAATTTGTGTGAAAAGTGGTCTGTAATTTTCTCATAAAGTTTCTGGATTTTCCTTGGCAGAATAGATTCCTAAATATTTTATATTATCAGTAGTTACTTAAATGGAATTTCTCTTTGTAACTTGACTGTTGGATTTTGTTAGTGATATATAAGAATCTGATGACTTATGGGTTTATTTTATAACCAACAACTTTGCTAAAGTTGGATTATTTCTAATAACTTTTAGCAGAATCTCTGGGGTTCTCTAAGTATACCATCATGTCATCGGCAAAGATGATAATTTGGTTCCTCATTGCCTATTCTTATTCCTTTAATCTCTTTCTCACTCTTATTCCTATAGCTAGCGTTTCTAATCTATTAAATAGTAACGGTGATAGTGGGCAACCTTGTTTCACTCCAGATCTTATTGAATGGTTGCAGTTTGTCTCCATTACATATGATGCTTACTGATGGTTTTAAATAGATGCTGCTGATTATTTTGAGAAAGTCCATTTATTCCTATACTCTCAAGTGTTTTAATAGGAATGGATGTTGGATTTTATCAAATGCTTTTCTGCATCTATTGAGATGATCTGGTTTTTGTTAATTTGGTTATTAACATGGCAATTATATTGATAGTTTTCCTAATATTGAACCACCCTGCATTCCTGGTATAAATCCTACTTGATCATGGTGTATTATCTTGGAGATGATTTTCTGTAGTCTTTTGCTAATATCTTATTTAAGATTTTAGCATCAATATTCATTAGGAGATTGGTCTATAATTTTCTTTCTCTGTTTTCAGCCTACCTGGTTTAGGTATCAGTACCATGTCTGTGTCATAGAAGAATTTGGTAGGACTCCCTTCATTCCTATTTTATCAAATAATTATATAATTGGAAAATTGTTCTTTTAAATGTTTGGTAAAATTCACATTAAATCCATCTGGTCCTGGGGATTTTTTCTTAGGAGTTGTTTAATTGCCTGTTCTATTTCTTTCTGAAATGGGACTATTCAACAATTTACTTCTTCCTCTCTTAGTCTGGGAAGTCTATATTTTGGAGTGTCATCCATTTCACTTAGCTTATCAAATTTATTGGCATAAAGTTGAGCAAAGTAACTCCTTATTATTTCTCTAATTTCCTCTTCATTTGGAAAGTTCTCCTTTTCATTTTAAGACTACTAATTTCATTTTCCTCCTCCTTTTCTAATCAGATTTACCAAAGGCTTATCTATTTTATTGCTTTTCATAGAACCAACTCTTAGTTTTATTAATTAGTTCAATAGTTTTTTACTTTCAATATTTTAATTTCTCCTTTTAATTTTAAATTTCAATTTAGTATTTGATTGGGGTTTTTAATTTGGTCTTTTTGTTTTTTTAGTTGCAAAGCCCAATTCATTAATCTTTTTCTTTCTCTGTTTTATTCAAGTAAGCCTCTAAGGATATAAAATTCTCTCTTATTACCGCTTGGCTGCATCCCAAATTTTGGGTATGATGTCTATCATTGTCATTATCTTAGTGAAATATTAATTGTATCTATAATTTGCTGCTTCACCCAATCATTTTAAGATGAGATTGTTTAGTTTCAATTACTTTTGGTCTATTTCCCCTAACTTTTTGTTGAATGTAGTTTTTATTGATCATGATCTGAAAAAAGCATTACTATTTCTGCTTTCTTGATTTAATTTTGGTCTTTTGTCTAACAATGGTCAATTTTTGAATAGGTTCCATGAACTGCTGAGAAAAGTATATTCCTTCTATCTCCATTCAATTTTCTCCAAAGATCCAACATACCTAATTTTCTAATATTCTATTTACTTCTTTAATTTCTTTCTTATTTGTTTTGTGGTTTGATTTGTCTAATTCTGAGGTGAGGTTGAGATCTCCTACTATTACAGTTTGTTGTCTATTTCTTCTTGCAACTCTCTTAACTTCTCCTTTGGAAGTTGATGCCATACCACTTGGTGCATATATGTTTAATATTGATATTGCTTCGGTTTATGTACCTTTAGCAGGATGTAGTTACCTTCTTATCTCTTTTAATTAGATCAATTTTACTTTTGCTTGATCTGAGATAGGATGGCTACCTTTTTGGACTTCACCTGAGTAATGATTTTGCTCCAGCCTTTTACTTTTTACTCTATATGCATCCCCTGCTTTAAATGTGTTTCTTGTAAACAACATATTGTAGGGTTCTGACTTTTGATCCAGTCTGCTATCTTGCCTCCTCTTTATGGGAGTTCATCCCATTTACATTTACGGTTAGAATTATAAATCTGTATTTCTGCCATCCTAATAACCCAGATTGTGCTTTCTTATTCTTGCCTCCCCCAACCCTCTTCCCCAAACTTTTGTACCCTCTTGTGTCATCTTATCCTCTTTATAATCCCTCTCCCCTTTGAGTCTTTCCCCTTCCTTCACCTATACTCTTTTTTCTTTTCCTTTCCTCTCCCCGTTTTTAATGAGGCGAGAGAGAATTTTCTCTAAAACAAATGTCAATTATTTTTCTTTGAGAACTCTGATGAGAGTAGATTCAACAATGTTCTCCCCTCTCTAAATTCCTCAGATATGATAATTTCCTTAGCCTCTTTGTGGGATGTGGTTTACCTCTTTTATCCTCCTTCCACCTTATTCTGCCATCATCCCTTTTTCCATATCTCCCTTTTTCATGTTATATAGTAAATCAAATTATACATGTATTCTTTTTGTATATCACAACAAATACAATTCTCAAGAGTTATTTTTACCTTTTCTGATCTCTTGAGTTCTATTCTTGGAGATCAAATTTTTGTTTAGTTCGGTTTTTCTTCAGAAACAAATGGTATTTGTTTATTAAATATCCATCTTCTTCCTGGAAGAAAATGCTCAACTTAGCTGAGTAGTTTATTCTTGGCTGCATTCAGTTCTTGCCTTTCGAATATTATTCAGGCCTTCTTTCCTTTAATGTAGAGGCAGCCAGATCTTAGTGATCCTTTGTGGCACCTCGTATTTAAATGGTTTTTGGCTGCTTGTAAAAATTTTTCCTTAATCTTATAGTTCTGAAATTTTGCCACAATATTCCTTGGGTTTTATTTTAGGGTTTCTTTCAGAAGGTGTTCGATGAATTCTTTCAATGCCTTTTTACCTTCTGATTCTATTACATCTGGGCAGTTCTCTTTGATGATTTCTTGTAAATAGTATCTAGGCTCTTTTTTCATCATAGTTTTCAGAAAGTCCAATAATCCTCAGATTATTCTCCTGAATCTATTTTCCAAGTCTGTCGTTTGCAAGTAGATAATTCGTGGTTTTTCCAGTTTGTCATTTTTTGTTTTGCTTGACTGATTCTTGCTGTCTCAATGAATCATTAGTTCAATTTGTTCAGTTCTAATTTTTAAATTATTTTCTTGATAGCTTTTTACTTCTTTCTGTATATTCCAATTGGTTTTTGAATGTATTGTTTTGGTCTGTGGAATTTTTCCATTTCACTATTTTTTTTTTAGTGAATTATTTTCTTTTCCAATTCAGATCCTACTTTCTTGTGAGTTCTTTGTCTTTTCATTACGGATCCTACTTTCTTGCAAGGTTCTTTGTCTTTTTCAATTCACAAATCCTACTTTGTAGTGAATTCTTTATTTTCCAATTCGTATTTCAGGAAGTTGTTGCTCTTTGTAAGCTTCTCTTTCCTTTCCCCATTTATCTTCTAACTCTCTTTTGAGACTTTAATGGTCTCTTCTATAGAGCATTATGTAAAGGAGGACAGTCTGATGCATTTTGCTGTTTGGAGGTCTCTTCAGGTTTGCTGACCTGCTCTTTTTCTGCATAAAGCTGTTGATTGTTCTTTTCATCTTTTTATTCATGTTTAAAGCCTTTAGGGTAGGTCTCCTAGGCAAGGGGTTACCAGCTTCCTTTGCAGAGCAGGGGGAGATGTAAACCGATTTCGGGCTCTGAGGTATGGGAGTGCTCTGGTGAGGTTTTCCCTTCCCCAGCAGGAAGGTGGATTCAGCACTGGCCGAGCTATCAAACTCTTAGTAGGGCTGAGTGGATTATCGGTGCTTGGCTGGGAACTAATTGGTGAAAGTGTCACTGCCCCAGGCCGGAGCCCTTGGGACTTGAGTATTAGAGCTGACTGCAGACAGCCACAAACTCTGCCCAGAGTCTCTGCCTGATCAAGCGCCTGGAAAGCTCTATGGCCCAACCGAGCTCCCCACTGCGCAGATTGGAGGCTAACCAGGGTGCGTCCTCCTGCCGTGCAGGATCCAACTGCCCAAGGAAAAGCCGGTACTGGGTTGGGGCTGCACGCTTGTGCTGAGATCTGTGCCTTCACCCTCGGTTTGAGACTCTCCTCGGAACCTAATTTCTCTCCCAGTCTGCCGATCTCCCCCTGGCCCCGGAACCAACCTTTTTGGCGAGACTGCAGATTTTCTTCGGCAGGTGAGTTGTTCTACTTCTTATCTTTACAATTGTAGCAGTCAAGACTATTTTGAGGCTCGATATAATATTGATAAAGAGGGTAAGAGAAGAGCTTAGAAAGTCGCGTGTGTCTTCTCCGCCATCTTGGCTCCACCCCCCCAAAAATTTATAGCTTATAGCCAAAGCAGTTCTTACTAGAAATTTTATATCTCTAGATGCTTAGTTGAATGAAAGAGAAAAAGAGAAGATCAATGAATTGGTCATGCAACTAAAAATGCTAGGAAAAAAAACAAATTAAAAAAACCCAATTACATACCAAATTTGAAATTCTGAAAACAAAAGGGGAAATTAAAATTGAAAGTAAGAAAACTGTTGAACTAATAAACAAAACTTAAGAGTTGGTTCTATGAAAAAAAATAGATAAACTTTTAGCTAATTTGATTAGAAAAAGGAAAGAAGAAAGTCAAATTGCTAGCATCAAAAATGAAAAGAGTGAACTTACCACCAATGATGAAGAAATTAAAGCAATAAATTTCGGAGCTATTTTGTTCAAATATTTGCTAATAAATGTGATAATCTAAGAGGAATGTATGAATATTTACAAAAATATAGATGGTCCTGATTAACAGAGGAGAAAATAAATTACTTAAATAGTCCCACTTCAGAAAAAGAATTTGAGCAAGCTATTAATCAACTACCTAAGAAAAAATCTCCAAGATTTACAAATGAATTCAACCATACATTTAAAGAACATTCGAGAATTGACTCAAATTTATAGAATCCACACCATTATCCAATAGATAAATGGACAATTTTCAAATGAAATTAAAATCATTTCTAGTTGTATGAAAAATGCTGTAAAACACTATTAATCAGAGAAATGCAAATTAAGAGAACCCTCTCAGTTTGGGTAAAATGACAGAAAAAGATAATAAGGTATGTTGGAGGAGATTTGGGTAAACTGAGACATTAACACATTGTTGGTGGAATTGTGAGCCAATCTAAGCATTCTGGAGAATAATTGGAAGTATGCACATAGGGCTATCAAATTGTGCATACTCTTTGATCCAACAGTGTTTCTACTGGGCTTATATCCCAAAGAGATCTTAAAGGAGGGAAAGGGACCCACATGTGCAAAAATGTTTGTGGCAGCCTTTTTTGTAGTGGCCAGAAACTGGAAACTGAATGGATGCCCATCAGCTGAGGAATGGTTGAATAAGTTATTGGTATATGAATGTTATGGAATATTATTGTTCTATAAAAAACAATCAGCAGGATGATTTGAAAGAGACTTTGAGAGATCTACATGAACTGATGCTAAGTGAAGAGAGTAGAGCCAAGAGAACATTGTACACAGCAACAAGATTATATGATGATCAATTTTGATGGACTTGACTCTCTTCAACAATGAGATAATGCAGGCCAATTCCAAAAGCCTAGTGATGGAGAGACTCATGTGCATCCAAAAAGAGGGCTATGAGGACTGAATGTTGATCACAATAGTTTTTTTTTTCCAACCTTTTTTTGTCATTGTTTACTTTTTGTTTTATCTTTAATTTTTTTCTTTTTTGATCTGATTTTTCTGGTGAAGCATGATAATTGTGGAAATATGTTTAGAAGAATTGTACATTTTTAACATATATTAGATTACTTGCTGTCTAGAGGAGAGAGGTGGGGAGAAGGGACAGAGAAAAAATTGGAACACAAGGATTTGCAAGGGCAATTGTTGAAAACTATCTTTGCATGGATTTTGAAAATTAAAAGCTATTTTTAATTAAGAAAAAAAATAATAAGTACTAGTTCTTAAAGCTGGATCTATATTCATTAGCTTTGTGACCTTAGGTGATTAGGGTAGAAAACTATTAATTTAGAGATGGAAGGGGCACTATAGGCCATTGAAACCTAACCCATTTTTAAAATGAAAAAGCCAAGGTACAAAGAAGTGGGTAGTCAAAAATTATTGTGAGTATTTAAGATGTTGTGGACCAAATGACTTTCTCTGGATCTCAGCTTTTTGTGAAAGGCATTGGACTCAATTTCTAGGTATCTTTCAAATTTTAAGCATATAATCATATGGACAAGAAATATCCTTTAGATTCTGTTCTGGGTTACTACCTATTGATGAAGCTTTCTCTGTTCCAAGATCAATTTTCAAGCATCCTTCTAGGTAAATTCACGCTATTCTAACACTTGTTCATGTTTATACTAAAGTCAAGAAAGAAATGCATTGTATAACCTTGATGTTCTCTTTTCTTACTATCCCTTTCTTGGTAATGAACTTTAAATATCCTCATATGTATACGGCTGCTTAGCCAAGCAACTCAAGACCCCTAGGGAAGTTATGTGGAGACACATTTTACTATTAGTTGAACCTCAGGCTAAGTTCCAAATCAAGATTTTCCCAAGACCATATTTTATCAAAACAACTGAGTGCAAATGGGATGGGGGTTGTAGATTTTATTGTTTTTCCTTTTATTTCTGATATTTTCCATTGAAACAAACTTTGGAAAATATTCTTAGATAAACATGTCTTTCAAGTTCCCTAATTATTCCACTGCATCTTATCTTTTTTGCACACATACTCAGGTTAAAGAACTAGCTAAAGGGATGACATGTCCTCAGGAGGAAAAAAAAAATCAGATAATATATGATCCATGTACTACTTGCACTTCTATTGTGAAGACTCATTATTCACTGCTTCAAGGAAAATTGTATGTCTTTATTATAATTGACAGAATGTGAAGGAGTTGACTGAGCCTAGATCTAGGATATGGGATATAAAATAAGACATGACTGTCCAAAAATAAATGCAGTAAACTTTGGACATAGAATGAAAACAAAAACAACTAAAATTAAAACAAAAACAACAAAACCCTGGGTCCTAATTTGAGTTTTCTGTTTAATTGTGGAAGTTTAATTACCTGAGTTTCATTTGCCTCCACTTTAAAGCAGGAATTATAACATTGATTCAAATCTATTACACAGATCCCAAGAGATAAAACATATAAACATGCTTTGTAATCATAGAACATTATATAATTTTGAGTCAGTGTTTATAATATACACATGTAGTAAAATTTCCCCCTGGACTCATTATCTCAGAGCAAAGGTAGTTATGTCTCCCCTTCAGGGATCTAGAAGTCCTCAAAGGGGTGGAGGCATCTAATATTATCAAGGATCTATTACAGGTGTGTTTCCCCCATTAACCACCAGTGACTAGTATCTCAGCTCTATGTAACCAATTAGCACCAATTAACTTTTACAATTGGATATTTGCTTTGAAAATAAACTAATTATAAGTATAAACATAATTGCCTTCTTCCCAGTGCCTCAAGGGTACAATCTTACAGCACCTTGGTCTTTGTGAAGAGTAGGGTCAGAGTAAAACCATTTCTACCTAGTATTAGTTTGACCAAATTCACATCTAAGTGTTGCATAGTGGTGGGGTGGGTCTTCATATTGGCTCTTCTTGGTTTGGGTCTTAAAGTTTATTCCTAGAACTTTGGGTGAAATATCTTGAACTGTGGAAATATTCTACATGAATTTGACCCTTCATTCCTGGACTCCTAAAACTCAGGAGGCATGTATTCCAGATTAGCCTCCTTTACAAAAAGTAGAAGTACAAACATGATGGTAAAGCATCATAGTACATGTTGGCCTAGAATGGAGATTGAATCCATGTCCTCTCCACTTACAGTGTTTTCTCTCACTGTTGTTTGTCTTTTGTTCTGAAAAAGGAATCAAGTGAATTGTATTTAAGTGAGAGAGGGATGACCAAAGTCCCCAACCTCACCTTCCCCTGCAGAGCCATCTGGATCCAGTGAACAGATATAGTTCAAAAAGGCTAAAGATTGCTCTGGATGTAAAGGGGGACCTTAGCTAAGGTCTTCAACAAGTCTCAGTTTTTGAGGTCATACCCATTGAGTGATTAAGGCTGGATAACAATTGAAGCAAAGAATCTCCTCTTTCACCTAGTCAAAAAATCTAAATATAAAAATAAATAAACCTGGGCAGGTAATACCCTCAGGGTTTCTGGCCAAAGCAGAAAAGATTGCTATTTACATTTGATCTGAGTCAGTCAGTACCTAAATAGTGACCAAATGGGGCTTGGCCTAGGACGTCTCTGTTACTAGAATCTATCTAGAAGAAAATGATAAGAAAATAAACCAAGAGAAAGAAGTCTAGGTCCTTCTAACACCTAAGTCTTTTCCCAGTTCTGGTTTTATATTCACAATCCATTGCTAGGTTCCTATTCAATGAATTTAATAGACCACTTACAGACATGAAACATATATACATCTCCAAATCTCTCCAAGGCACTTCTATTATACACAATTTTTCTGCCCAGGATCTTCCATATAGGAAATTCAATTAAAAGTTTCTGAGCTGCCTACACATAGGGATTGAACTCATTGTCTAGTCCCCAGTAGACACACACATATCAATTTATTCTTTTTTTATTAAAGCTTTTTATTTACAAAATATATGCATGGGTAATTTTTCAACATTGACCCTTGCAAAGCTTTCTGTTCCAAATTATCCCCTGCTTACCCCAACTCCCTCATCTATACGGCAGGTAGTCCGATACAATAACAATTTATTCTTGAACCCTAATGGCTTTATTGGAAGAACAAGTGCACTTAAGATTCAACTTTCAGCAATTGTTCACTGCTCTTATCTGCTATTGATGTTATCCAATTTGACACTTTTATCACTGATGTACCATTTATAACAATGATGTAGTAGAATTATACCTAAATTTAAAAGTAAAAACATGAATTTGAATTCTAGCTCTGCTACTTGAATAATTCTGAGGAGGCCTACAAATCAGTTCTCTCATCTATAAAATGAGGGTTTTCACTTTATAGTTACAACTCACATTTACATAGTTCCTTAAAGTTTATAAAACACCATACTCACAATAATATTGTGAGTATGTCTTGAGACACAATAGACTTTAGAGCAGTGAAGAATATTAGAGATTATCTAAAAACACAATCTTCTCTATGGACAGATGTTGAAAGTGAAATCTAATGCTCCCAGAGGCTAAATGATTTACCTCAGATAACACAAGGAGTATAAATATCAGAGCTATGATGCAAACCCATGTTCTCTGACACCAATTCTAGCTCTATTTCCAATGTGCCATGTTAATCCAATGAAGTGTCTCTGAAATGGGAATAATAATATAAACAAAACTTGCTCAGAGGGTTGTTGTGAGGAATAAGTATTATGTAGATTTTTTTTTGTTGTTCTTGAGTGATTCAGTTTTGTCTGACTGTCTGTGATCCCATTTGGGGTTGGGGCAAAGATACTGAGAGGGTTGCCATTGCCTTCTCTAGTTCATTTACAGATGATAAACTGAGGTAAACAGGATTAAGTGATTTACCCAGGGACACACAGCTAGTAATGTCTGAGACTGGATTTGAACTCATGTTCTTCTGATTTCAGGGCCAGTATTTTAATACTACACCACCTAGATGTGCATGTAGACTTAGAGGAACTACCTAAAAATAAATTGTAATTGTCCTTTTTGTTGTTCTTTAATACTAGAATCTATAATTATTAGTATATTAATTATTCAGAATGCTTGGAGAAATGAAGATTTTTTTCAAAATTAAATTGTCTAGTTAAAAACATAACCTTTTTTTTTGTTTTGTTTTGTTTCAACCCTTGTTATTGAGCATATCATTAAAATGTTCTTCCTCACACAGTGGAAATTTGACCTTAACTAACTGTTCCTCTTTTTTTCGTCTCCTACATGAAAAATCTTCTTAAGAGAATGTTTTGGGATTTAGGATTTACACATAAACATTGCTCAAAGCTAACTGGTGTGCTTGAGTAACATATTGGAGTTAGAGCAAAAAACAAAAAGGTATAAGGTTAACATGGACTCTAATATAAATGTAAAGATCCTGGGATCCTAAAGCACAAAGATTATCTCCAATTCAATCCAGAAAATCAAAGGAACAATAACTTCTTACATTTCCCTAATTTCAGATTCATTTCATTCTTTTTAAAAGTCACTTCCTGGAAGAATGTGGCATTTGCTCCTAAAAAGATGACCAGTAATAGAAATCAATTGAGAAGAAAGGAGATGTAACTCTTCTTCTTTGACCTACCTTATCTCCCATTCATTTCCCTAAAGTAGAAGACTGTTCCCCATCTTCTAAATCATTTCCCATAGGTTTCTTTTACCCAATCAACAAATAATGATTAAATAATAAACACCTACTTTCTCATAGCATTTCTCTGGGCTATTTGGAAAGACAGAAAAAGAAAAAAAGCATCTACAAGAAAATAAAGAGGAGGAGGAGGAGAAGGAGAAGCAGAAGAAACTAGAGATGGAAGAATAGATGGAGGGGGAGGACAAAAAGTAAAAAAAGAAAGTAGGAATAGGAGAAGGAGGAGAACAAAAAAAAAGGAGAAGGGGGAGGAGGAAGAAATGTTGAGGAATAGGAGAAGAGATAGCTCATACTGAAATTGTAGAAAACTCTTTATTTTAGAAGCAGTAATGGGTAGAGGTCAGACCACAGCATTATGAAGACTTGGGTTCAAGCTTTGTCTCTGATCCTTATTGACTGAACAAGTCACTTAACCTCAGAGTGCCTCTGACAACTCTTCAAACTACTAACTTCAGAGATTATGCTAACCTGATTCAATAGGAGCTAACAATACCAATGAAACCAAATGGAGTCATTTAACCCTGCAGATACTTCCATTAGAATTTATTGTATACATGGATAAAGGATGGGGCATTGAAGCCACTCTTCACAATGTGTTTGTGATTTTTGTGTTCCTGATTCTATGATCTACAAAACTAACAACTCAATTCTCAAATAAAATGATTATTCTTCAGGCCAGGATGAACAGCATACATTAACTTCCTGTTTCAAAAATAGAAGTTGTCTACCACCTTGTACTAAAATTGCATCTTGCAGCGTCCTCCAGAGAGTAATTATATTCTTTATAAATTAAGAAAAGCCATAGATCCATTAACTCTTCTGGACCATCTTCACTAAATGAGAATACCAGTAGGGACCTTGTGGTCCGACAGAGTCAATAATGCATTACATTATTTAAACTGTTGAAGATGCCAGTGGGCAAGGTCCTCTGGAGGGAATGTGGTATGGTTTAAAAGGATATAAGCCTGAAGGCAAGCACCTTTTTCAGTCTGCAAATGCTCCCATTTGGACTGAGCAGTGGTTCTGGGATGACTCTTTTTGGGTTAAGAAATAGACAGAGGAAAGGGAAGCATAGCAGAGGAGGGAAAAAAAGAGAACAGATAAAATATGGAGAAAATGAGAGCAAGGGAAGGAGAGAAAGAAAAAAAAGAACAGTATTTTCAGTATTATAGGAAGATCCAGAGACATATTGTGACTGTTAGAATCACATTTGGCTTCTAAGGGAGAAATAAAATTGAGGTCTCTTGACTCAGCCCATTGCTTTTTCTATTACATGATGAGTCTGGTTCTAAGGTATTGATCAGCTACCAGATCTCTGTGCCTGAAGCAAATTACTTTAATTTCTGGGACCTCAGCTTATCAGCATATATGTATATGTATATGTATATATATATATATATTTATATTTATATATGTGTATGTATAAAATAGTTAGTTTATAGAGATCTTTAAGATTTGCATTCCTTTAACAAATATCACTTTATTTGATCCTTCCTACAACCTTGCCTGTGAATTGAGTTCTATAATTATCCTTGATAGTACATCCTTTGTATAACTTTGTCTTCAAGGAAACAGATGTTAATCATTAGCCCAGTCACCCAGCTAATACCCATCTGAGGCTAGATTTGAACTCATGGATATGAATCTTTCTGATTCCATTCCCAGTACTCTGTGCACTGTGGTGCCATCTAGCGACCTCCTCATTAGATTTCAATTGGATGGTTAATAAAAATATTCTTATGCCCATTTTAGAATAAAAAAATCATAGGGTTTAAAGTTAAAAGGGCCCTGAGAGATCATCTTGCCCAACCCTCTCATTTTATGGATGAGGAAACTAAATGGAGAGAGAAGTAAAATGATTTGCCCAGAGCAACAATACTGGCAAGCACCAGAGCCAGGATTCAAACTCTGGTCTCCCGAGTCCAAGTGCAATAGTCTTTTTCATTATATCACGCTGCTTCCAAAGATGGAGTGTAAAAGACACTCTTCTCCCTGCAGAGAAGCGCATTTGCCCATGCTACTGTCAAATCAGAAGAACCGTTGTTTCCTCTCTTGAAGGACGATGCATAATTTAGGCCAACATAATCACCAGGGTCGCTTACAGCTGAGATTAATTTGAAAATTTAATATCAAAAGATTGGAAGACTTGTCTGGGAAACCACAGCTCCTAAATCATATTGAGGCATTGGTTAAGAGCAAAAGATACACACGTCCTCTCATTAGGATCCGAGTGAAATTGGGCAATGATAGCTGCTACAGTATTAGGACAAAGAGAGAAATGCTTATTCATTAACAGTGCCTTGGAATCCAACTGAGATTGAATATTGAAGGATATTCGACGAATGCCTCAATAGTAAGAAAACCTCTCAGACTCATCTGAATACCCTAAAAATTAACAAGATCTCATCTGCAAACTGACAAGAGCTGCTCAGAATAGGCAGTTTAATTGTCAAATGCTCTAATGCACATGAGACCGCCATGGCCTTTAGTTGGCCTGATTTGGGGAAAAGTACTTACTGGCAGCCATTTTAAACTGGGCTTTCAACTTCTGGGTAATTCAAGCCAAAGCACAGCAAATGCTCCTCTTGTAAAAAGCCTGGGATTGGGATGAATCAGAGGGACACTGGAAGAGCACAGCAGACTCAGAAAGACCCCGGATTAGAGTCAGGAGATATAGTTTCAAATCCAGAGTTTTATACAGACTATCTGTGTGGCTTTGGGTCTTTAACCTCTCTTAATTTTATTTGTACTAGTTTCTTTACTTGCAAAGTGAGGGTATTGGGCTAGACTCAAAAGTCCTTTCTAGCTCTAAATCCTAGAATTAAGCAATCCTGGGCTCTGTCCAAAGAGAAGGTTGCTGTAGCTGGTTAGGAAGTCTCATATATTAAGAAAGGTTCCCTTCTCTCCCTGATATTGAAAGTTCATAAAAAGGAATTTGGCTTAGATTTCAAGCAGGTTGTAGATTTTGGATAGTTCAGGTTTGATTTGGAATTAGTCCAGGTATGGGATTTTGGGGACAAATGTGGATTGTATATGGCATGTAAAATATAAGTGGGATAGACTGTGATAACCTTTCCTCTGCTCATTTCCAGCTGCCTTTCCTCCTTCTCATCCATTCACTCCCCATACTCTTGCCAGATGTTCATCCTAGCAGGGTCCATATGAAAGTAAACTGCTGTGCTAATTATACTATGCCTCTTCCACTCAATGTTACAAAGGTTAAAAGGGCTAGAGTCAAACAATTTAGTTTTAAAACATATAAATGGAAAATTAAAGCAAGAAGACAGAATAGATGCAGGAACTCACCTGAAATTTTCCAAAGTCCACTTTCTACAACTTTAAAATAATCTCTCTAATCAAATTCTAGAGTGGCAAAGCCAACAAAAGATTAAAGCAAAACGATTTTTCAGCCCAGGACAATTTAGGAAGTCATCAGAAATGGTGGTCAGTGCCAGAGTGTAGCTGAAGTCATGGGGGGCAATGGTAGCAGCAGGCCTTGGAGGCCACTAAAACAGCAGCAGATTTAGGAGTCTGCAATCCACAGAGAATGAGTGGGGGTGGAGGAGGAAATCGACAACCCATAAGAAAGATTACAGGGGAACCTTTGCTAGCACTAGGTTTGGAATCTTTTTTGTATTGCCTAGACTTGTTGCCTGGGTCACAATACAAAGGTGAAGACAAGAGGCATCAAGGGTGCAAGTATCAAGTGACAGGGTAGAGCAGAGTGCTTGGGATTACTCACAAGAGATTCTGGTATCTAGATGAAAGGAGAAAGAATATTACTGAATACGGCACAAGAGTGCAGGGAACCGGATCACTCTTGGGCCAAGAGGAATATGATAACAGCTACAGAGCAACAACATACCTCCCTGGGTAAAGACCAGAGCACAGGAGTTTATCACACCTTTCTTTAGATCATACCAAAATAAAAGCACTAAAAACTTTCAGACTCACAAAATTACCACTAGAACTTAAACTATAGGGTAGTACCCTCTCCAAGCTGAGAGCAGGGCCTACCTTTAATATAAACTTCAAAGTCAAGAAATATGCTACAAAAATGAACAAACATAAAAATAGAAGCTGATCATAAAAGGGTAATGTGGCGACAGTAGAGATCAAGATACAAACTCTAAAGAAAACACCAATGTCAAAAGGTACATGTTAAATCTTAAAGAAAAATGTGAATTGGATACAAGCTCAAAAAGATATCCTGGACATGATTGAAAATTATTTTCAAAATCAATTATAAGAGGAAGAAGAAAAATTGTGTGTATGTGTGGAGAATGGGAACAAGAGAAATATGAAAAGAAAACCAAAAGTGTTATAAACGAAGCACCAAAATACTGTAAAAAAATAACAACTTATAAAACAAAATTGGCCAAATGGTGAAAGAGGCACAAAAATTCAAAGAAAACAATGCTATAAAAAAACAGAATTGTCCAAATAGAAAGAAAATGTACAAAATTTTACTGAAGAAAATACTTCCTTAAAAATTAGAAGTGGGTAACTGAAAGCTAAAGATGCTATGAGACATCAAGAAATAATAAAACAAAGACAAAAGAATGAAAAATAGGAGAAAATGTGAAATATATCATTAGAAAAGAAACTGATTTAGAAGACAGATTAAGGTTATTTAAGAATTATTAGACTACTGGAAAGCCATGATCAAACAAATACATAGACTTCTTATTTCAAGTATTATTAAAGAAAACTTTTTCACTCTCTTAGATGCAAAGTATAAAATAGAAATTGAAAGAAACAACTAATCACCTCCTTAAAGACATGAAAATTTGGCAGAATATTACAGCCAAATTCAGGAGCTCCTAAGTCAAGGAGAAAATATTATAAGCAGCCAGAAAAAAAATCCAAAATGGTAAAAATTTAAATAAGATTACACAAGATTTAGCAGATTCCATATTAGAGAAGAGGAGGGCTTAGATTTTGGCATTCAGGAAGGCAAAACAGGACTACAAACAAGAATAAACAGTTAAGTAAAATTAAATATGGATATTTAAAGAAATAGAGAAATTTTAAGCTATTCTGATGAAAAGACCAAAAAAGAAACAATTCAACTTTAAAATAAAATATTTAACAGAAGCATAAAAATGTAAACATGAAAGAGAAATCATAAGGAATTAATTAATATTATTTATATTCCTATATAGCAATGTGATACTTGTAACTTCTAAGAATTTTATCATTATTCTGGCAGGAGTATATATATAGACAGAGGGCACAGGTGTGAGCTGACTATGCTGATGATTTTTCTGATGAAAAGACCAAAAAAGAAACAATTCAACTTTAAAATAAAATATTTAACAGAAGCATAAAAAAGTAAACACGAAAGAGAAATCATAAGGAATTAATTAATATTAAATTATATATAATATAAATTATATTTATTTATTTATTTATACCTGAAACAGAAAGACCCAAGCAGAAAAGAATTTATTATGTTTCAAGTAAAGTTAAAAAAAAAATCTGGGGTAGCAATCATGGTCTCAGACAAAGTAAAAGCCAAAACAAACCTAAATTAAAAAATAAAGCAAACAGGAAAACTACATTTTGCTAAAAGGTATTATAGACAATGAAGTAATATCATTATTAAACATATGTACCAAAAGGCATAGCATCCACATTTTAGAGGAAAAATTAAGTGAATTAGAGGATTAAAAATAGACAATAAAACTATAATAGTGGTAGATCTCAACTTTCCCTCCAAGAACTAGAAAACTCTAACAATCAAATAAACAATTTAATGAAATGAATAGAATTAAAGAAAAGTTAGATATGGAAAAAACTGAATGGGAACAGAAATGATTATATCATTTTACACAGCTTTATATTTTATCTTCACAAATATTAACCATGTATTAAAGCAATAAAATTTCAGAAGCAATTGTAGAAAAGTAGAAATATCAAATGCATTCTTTGCAGATTATAATCCAATAAAATTATATACAAGACAGGGCCATGGAACCATAGAATAAAATTAATTTTAAAAACTTAATAGACATCATAAAGAATAAATAGGTCAAAGAACAAACCACAGAAACAATAAATAATTTCATTAAAAGGAATGACAACAATAAGATAATGTTCCATAATTTGTGAGATTTAGTCAAAGTAGTACTTATAGGAAAATTTATTTTTCTAAACACATATCAATAAAATAGAGAAAAACAGAAAAATAAATTGGACACATAATTAAAAATAGAAAAAAGGATAAATTAAAAATGCCCAACTGAATATCAAATTAGATGTTCTAAACATCAAAGGATTATTAAGAAAAAAGATTCACAAAATTTAACATAAGAAAACCATTAAAATATTAATAAATTAATATACAAAAGTTAAGCTTAATAGATCTTTGGAGAAAATTGAATGGAGACAGAAAGGAGTACACTTTCTTCTCGTCAGTTCATGGAACCTATACAAAAATTGATCATATATTAGGACATACAAATCTCAAAATCAAATGCAGAAAAGAAGAAATACTAAATGTATTTTTTTCAGATCACAATGCAATAAAAATTATATTCAATAAAAAGCCATGGGGAAATAGATCAAAAAGTAATGGGAAACTAAATAATCTTATCCTAAAGAAACAGCAAATCATAGACACAATCAATAATTTCATCCAAGAGAATGACAATAATGGGACAACATACCAAAATTTATGGAATACAGCCAAAGCAATAATAAGGGGAAATTTTATATCTTTAGATGCTTACTTGCATAAAATAGAGAAAGAGATCAATGAATTGGGCTTGCAACTAAAAAAGCTAGAAAAAGAACAAATTAAACCGCCCCCCAATCAAATATTAAACTTGAACTTCTAAAAATAAAGAGATTAATTAAATTGAAAGTTAAAAAAAAAAACTATTGAATTAATAAATAGAACTAAGAGTTGGTTTTATAAAAAAAACAAGAAAATAGATAAAGATTTAGTTAATTTCATTAGAAAAAGGAAAGAGGAAAATCAAATTGTTATTCTCAAAAATGAAAAGGAAGAACTTTCCACCAAAAAGGAAATTAAAGCAATAATTAGGAGTTATTTTGACCAACTTTATGCCAATAAATTTGATAACCTAAGCAAAATGGAGGAATACCTACAAAAATATAGATTTCTCAGATTAACAGAGGAAGAAATAAATTACTTGAGTAGTCCCATTTAAAAAAAAAAATATTGAACAAGGTATTAATTAACTCCCTAAGAAAAAAATCTCCAGGGCCAGATGGATTTACATGTGAATTCTACCAAACATTTAAAGACCAATTAATTCCAATACTATATAAATTATTTGAATAAATAAGGAAAGGACTCCTACCAAATTCATTTTATGACACAGACATGGTACTGATATCTAAACCAGGTAGGATGAAAAAAGAGAAAGAAAACTATAGAGCAATTCCCTAATGCATATTGATGCAAAAATCTTAAATAAAATATTATCAAAGAGATTACAGAAAGTCATGAGTAGAATAATACGCCATAACCAAGTAGGATTTATACCAGGGATACAGGGCTGCATCAATATTAGGAAAACAATATAATCGACTATGTCAGTAACCAAATTAACAAAAACCATATGATTATCTCAATAGATGCAGAAAAAACATTTGATAAAATATAACATCCATTCCTATTAAAAAACACTAGAGAGTATAAGAATAAATGGACTTTTTCCTTAAAATAGTCAGTAGTATCTATTTAACAAGATCAATAAGCATCATATGTAATGGGGAATAAACTGGAACCATTCCCAATAAGATCAGGGGTGAAACAAAGTTGCCCACTATCACCATTACTATTCAATATTGTTTTAGAAATGCTAGTTTTGGCAATAAGAGAAGAAAAATAGATTAAAGGAAATAGAGTTGATAATGAGGAAACCAAATTATCATATTTTGCAGATGATATGATGGTATACTTCAAGAACCCAAGAGAATCACTTTAAAAAGTATTAGAAAAAATCCAAAATTTTAGCAAAGTTGCACAAAATAAATAAATGAATAAATCCACATAAATCATCAGCATTTTTATATATCATGAACAAAGTCCCAAACTTTGATTTTGTTAAGAGATACAAAGAAAAATTCCACTTAAAATAACTGCCAATAGCATAAAATATTGGGGAATCTTTTTGCCAAGGGAAAGTCAGGAGATGTAGACGGCTAAAACGCTGAATCACACAAGAGAGCATGTAAGGCTACCTATTTGATGTGAGATAAAAGCTCTATTAGCATATATTTAGATGATGACTCTCCTCACCATTGGTGCTTGCTGAATGTTTGTTGGTGAGATAATTGTAGGCAAGAATTGGAGGGGGAGGGAGAGAAGTCAGAGACTTGGTGGCAGGACAAGGATGAGAGAAGCTGGAGACTCTGAACTCCAGCATCCAGGATACATCTTTGGCAAGCCACATGGCAGCTTGCCTGCCTCCTTCACTTACTGGGAATACTTCTGGTTTATCTCCATTAGATATAATATTTGCTTGTGGTTTTAGATAAATGTTATTTATCATTTTAAAGATAATTCCATTTATTGCTTTGCTCTCTAGTGTTTAAAGCACATTTCAAAAATTTTTTTGTTTGTTTGTTTGTTTTGGTTTGGTTTGGTTTGGTTTGATTTTTCCAATAAGGAAATATATTTTTCATGACTTCACAGATATAATCTATATCAAATGATTTCATTATCAAAAAGGTGTATGGGATGGAAAAAAATAATTCTTGACTCAAAATTTGAAAACAATAATTAATGTAAAAATACATGCAATTGAAAAAAATAGAGAAAAACCAAAACTTATAAATAGAGGAGTTAGGCAGCAAAATATAGTTAACATGGTTCTTAAATCAAAAAATCTAGACCTGAACTTCAAATCTAATATTTATTGTCTATGTGAACTTGAACAAATCATTTTCTACTTCATAGTAACTTTAAATATATATTGCTTTTCTTCAACTGGACTACCTGTAAAGTCCTTTGAAGGCTTAAATCCCAAGATAACATTCTATTATTTTCAAATTGCTTAATGATAATAATAATCATAGCAATAAACAAATAGCATTTACATAATCTGTTAAGGTTTAAAAAGTGTTTTACAAATATCTCATTTTATCTTCTCAAGAACACTGAGAAGTAGGTGCTATTATCATCCCTGTTTCATAGATGAGGAAACAAAGGCAGAGTTTGAATAAGTGATTTGCTCAGAGTCTCACACATATCAAGGAAGTATCCAAGGCTGGATTCAAATTCAGGTCTTTGTCTCCAGCAAGGTGGTGCAGTGGATAGGTTTCCAAGCCTTGAGTCAAGAATACCTGAATTCACAATCACTTTTACTTTCTGTGTGATCTGAGCAAGCCACTTACCCTGTTTGCCTCAGATTTGCTATCGTACAATGAGTTGTAGAAGGAAATGGCAGTATCTTTGCCAGGAAATCCTCAAAGTGGTCACAAAACTCTGACATGACTGAAATGCTGAACAACATCATTAACTAAATCAATGTCAAGATATATATAAATAACAATATATTAACTATTTTATATAATATAAATAAAGTATTTATAACACACAATGATAAAAATGATGATTGTAATTAACGTTTATAACACTTTAAAGTTAGAAAAGTACTTAACACGTATAACATTGTTCAAACAGAAATTCTTTTTTCTAATGTTTTCAGCCTATGTTGCAGCTAAATTTTCCTAAGCCGGGAAGCTGGACATAGTAGGGAGACTACTACACTGGAAACCAGCAAACAAGGGTTTCAGTACTGACTTTGCTACTAACCCATTTCCCCTACACAAATTGGAGTGTTGAAGAAGGTGACCTCTAAGTTTCCTTCCCTCCTTTTTTAAGATAACTTTCAGTTCAAGCCCTGATATCCTACTCTATTTTTCCATAAATATAATCATGGAGTTTAGGGTTGTAGAGATCATTGTAGAACTAGAATGTTAGACATTTATTACGTATATCCCACAACACTTCCAAGTGCAACCAGAACCAGATTAAATTGCAATTGGGAAATATTTAACAAAATAAATAAAAATATAGTAAAATTAAAATATTACATTTTAAAAATAAGACGATATGTGATTCCCAAGGATCATTCTTTATGGTTTAATGAAATGGGTTTCTATTTGAGTTTGACAATACTATTTAGATCATATATTGTTAGAACTAGAAATAACCTTGAGAATTATATCTTCCCACTCTCTTATTTTAGACAGATATGGACATTGAGGCCTGGAATATTTGCTGTCTGTGTTTGTATCCTGAGACAGATCTCTTTGAAATGGACATTTTTAAAGTTAAAAAATTCTCCTTGAATTGAACTGAATCAAGTATTCCAAAATCCCCGTCTTGATCATCACTTCCTATTTTCTTTGAGTGGGTAGCAGGGGTTGGTAACTATACTACTAATTACATTATGCAAATGTTAACTGGACCCCATAAGTACATGACACATTTGTAGCATATGTAAACTCCTGTATCTAATTGACTATGCAATGGGGCAGCAGCCAACACATCTGCCCCCACAACCCATCTGTAATTCTCTGCCCTTGCACCTGCAAATATTTTTCAGGGGCAATTTTCTTTCCTTTGCTTTTAAAAAACTCAGCCTTTGGCAAGGAGCAGAAATGATTATCAGCCTGCTAGAACACAGTTGTTCGTGGTCACTTGGTTTGTTAAGATGAGACAGTCCATCTGTCCTGCACAGGCCCTGGGTGGAAACAACAATAAAAGGAAATGACTCTTTGAAAGGCCTTGCAGCTTAATGTCAGTAAAGGCTTGGTTATTATCTTGTGATGTTACCCTGATTTCTAGCCAGCCCCTTCTGGATATGCTGACGGTAGCAAGACAAAAGTGTAGATGATGTTAACAGGGCCCCTGCACTTTGTTAGGAAAGGTATTGTGCTATGCTTTCAAAGAGATTGTTTTTTCTTTTTTTTACCTTGTATTGATTAAAGTATTGATTGCGATTTTAGGCTTCTATCTCCATTAATATTGTCATCAGTGTATTTTATAAGTCTCAGCTTAAATGAGGGCTACATATACACAGCATGTGCAATAGGAATGGACATTATAGAAAGTTAAAGCTTGATAGTACCTTAAAACATAGAAAGTTATAGATGAAAGGATCATTAGAATATAGAATGTTAGAACTTGAAAGGTACTTTGAAATTATCTAGCCTAACCACTTTATAAAGATAAAGAAACCAAGGCCCATGAAGAATTGACTTCCCACCAGAGTCAGAATAAGAACCCAAATGCCTCTTTTTACACTACTTATTTCAAGACTTCCAGTTTATACTAGATAGAGCTTGAGCTGTTTGAGAGAGCCTCAAAATAGAAGCAAAGTAATTGCAATGTATATTCTAATAACAGCAGCTGTAGTAACAGACCCTCCCCTCCCTGCTCCTCCTCTTTAGGGGTGATATGCCAAAATGAGAAACGAAATTACTATGTCTGTTCAGCAAATTCCTCCTGACAAAATCTTTAAGCGTTGACAAGAGTAATATACTGAAAATTAGTTTAGAAGTGTTTCAAGTTTCAAAAATCAATCAAAATCAAATTAGGTTCTGAAGACTCTGTCTGTTGAGTTTAAGAAAAAAATAGAGATCACTTCAGCAACTGAAGATTTGACCCTAAAAAAGTGAATCTTCCCTAGGAAGCCATCGTCCTTTTATGCATTCACCCTTGCAGGTCCTTGCCGAGTGCTCAAATGGATATATTTTGCTATTCCTGATGTTCATAAATTGCCTATTTTCTGCTCTACATTTGAATGTCATTTCATTCCATCCATCAGTAGCTGTAGAGAAAAAAACAAGTAAATGGCTCTGTCCAACTAGGGGGAACAGAGCACTATGGGATAGACAGGGAAGGGAAAAGCTGAATGGTATGATCCAAGACAAAAGAACACAGAGTAAGCTATAAGAGTAGTTTCATAAGAGAAAAATACAAAGCATGCACCAAGCACACATTAAGAAAGAGAGAGGAGGTCATTATATGTAGCACTTTTCATTTCTTCCTTCCTCAAGTCATCTTCCTATTGTAAGTCTACCAGCATGGCCAGGGGACAGGGTCATCTAATTTTTGCTTACCCAGTTCTATTCCAGGTTCCTTCAGATATAAATATGACTAAGTCAAATTTCACACTGTCTTTGGAGCACTCTATAACCAAATTTAAACTCTATTTTAAGTAATTGTAAAGAGTGAGATGACTAATGGATTTACCAGATTTGATCACAAATAGGCCTCTTACTGCTTCTGGCCAGAGTTAACTCTGGCACCAGAACCATTTGCACTTATAGGGAGCATAAAAATAGACCAAAGGACAGACAGCCCTAGTCCTGGGATCACAAGTCATAACACTATTCCTTGTAAAATTCTCATTGACCCCCTTTACATATTTGTCTTTGAGGATCTCTCAGATCCATTCATCTGCCTGTTGGGCTCATGATACTTTCTTTATATACCATGTCTTGTTCATTTCTCAGAAATTGAAATCTTTCTTCCTGGATCTATGAAATTTACTCACTCCTTAGCTCCATCTTCAAGAGCTCTGTGGTTTGGCAAGATTCATGATGCTGACCTGCTTCATCCAGTTCATCTGAGGATTAGAGAATGTCCAGTGAGGAAGTAGAAGCATGGACTAAAGATGCTTTATTTAAAAGTTTCTACAATGTAGGGAGGGAGAAAGAAGATAATAAATGTATAAGATGACCAAAGATAAATAAGTTTTCTATTTAAGGTCAAGGATACTTAAGAACCAACAAGGCAAAAGGGACAGAGATAAGAGAAAGGGAAAGAAAATAGAGGGAGACCTAGAGAGAGGAAGACAGAGACAGAGACAAAGACAGAGACAAAGAGACAGAGAAAGGGAAGGAGGAAAAGGGAGGAAGAGATAGAGATAAAGGAATAATATTAGAGGAGATAAGATGGGTATATGATCAAAGATGGTTGTGTAATTAAAATAAATTAAAAAGAGGTTCTAAGTATCTCTAGAAATAATCACCTTCAAAAGGAAGACAAGAGAGAATGAATAAAGGCAAGAAGGAAAAAGTGAAAGATAAATGAAATAATGAAGAAAGGGGAAGTGAAAGAAGAGAAGGGAAGGGAGGGAAAGAAGAAAGGAAGGAAGGAAGGAAGGAAGGAAGGAAGGAAGGAAGGAAGGAAGGAAAGAAGGAAGGAAGAAAAAAAATACTCCACGCCACAGAGTAATTCAGAAATGTATAAAATTCTGAGTTTGAGTGAACCCATATCTTCTACTTTCTTTTGATCTTATCAATAACCTATAGTGTTGAAGGTGATAAAGTAGAGTAGAGATGGACATATGAGAAGAATGGAAAATGCCTGAAATAGCCCCTAAATGCACATCAATATGAAGTCAACCCAATGTGAATAAAGTACTAATGAACTTCAAAAATACCATAACATGAAACTTCCACTTCCTTTAACACATTCCTCACCCCCAACTCAGCAATGCTCAATAGCCTCAGAACAAGAAATGAGAAAGCAAAAAGGTGGAGCTTTGTTTATAGCTGGGACTTTCTAAGGCAGGAACCATGAAGGATTCTAAGGTGCTATGGAAAATTCTAGGTGCAATACAATTAGAACAATAAGAAATTCAAAAAATATTTAGTCATTCCTTACTATGTGTCAGGTATTGTTCTAAGTACTGGAAATACAAAGAAAAAAAAGGAAAAATTATCTCTGTTCTCACAAATATTATATTTTAATGGGAGAGATCACACACACATATGTGTACACATATACATACATATGTGTATATATATATATATATACATACATATATATATATATATATATATATATATATATATATACACATATAATTTATATACCTATTTGGTTGTTTATACATACGTATGTCAATTTGTATATACAATTTACAGCGTTGAAAGAGAAAACCTTAGAGATGAAGGCAGTAGTCACTAAAACTGCTTTTGTAGAATTTGGAAATGTGAAATTAGTTGTCAGGGAATCCAGGGATTCTAAGAGAAGAAAGTGAAAAGGGAGAGTTCAATGTATGGTAGATAGACATGGAGATGAAAGATGGACCATCATGTTTGATACCCAGTAATAAGATTAATATGGTTAGATTGTAGGGTCTGTGGAGAACACAGCCTATGTAAGAAAACTGATAAAATATTAAGGGACAACATCACGAAGAGATTTAAATGTCAAAGGCCTTAATATCTGATGTTGGAGGCAATAGGAAGTCACTAGAGTTTACTCAGTAGGAGGATGGCATGGTGAATGAATCAGACAATCAATGCTCTTGTTCCAGTTTTGCTACTTTACTCTGTGACCTTGAGCACAAAACCTTCCTTCTTTTGGTCTCAATTTCTTCCTCTATAAAATAAAGGGGTTGGACTAGTTGGTCTCTAAGCTCTATTTCAACACTAATAGTCTGTGAGACTATAAGGGCCATTCCAAAGGGCTATTACTAAGTCAACAGGAAACTTAAAGGAAAGACATTCTTTGATGATTGTCCTGAGAATCCAAAGATATATAACAGCAAAGCCATTTGAAAAGTCACAGTAACCTCTGCCCCTTTTGTTTTGAGCTGAGTGGTTTTGCTGTTTTCTGGCTTTGGAAGAAAGGCGCTGTGCAAGCATAAGCAAAGATAATAGTTATTATTATTTTTCAAGAGGTTCCATGTCCTTGGCTCCTGCTCTGCTCATCACCCTCGAACATGTTCTATCATGTTCCACATCATCCTTTCATGAAGAGCAGTTTATATTATCAAAAATCACTTTGGTGCTTTCAGTGTCAGCAAACGGTAGCTTGTCTGCTGTATCTTTTTGAGCAATAGCTAAAGCTGAGCTCAGTAACAGACCTTCCTTTGATGCCAGATCATCTGAAAAAAGTATGAAAAGAAATGGGAATGTTTTTCTCCTGAAGATCAATATGTCTTTAACCTCTCTTCATTCCCTCCATGGGGAAATATCATTCCTCACCTCATGGCAGATTTGTCCTCCCACTTTCTCCTTTCTTCTCTTTCATTTACACCCTGATTTGTTTGTATCTATAGAACTAGAGAATATAGAATATTAGAGCTAGAAAGGCCCTTGGCATATGGAATTTTGGAATATAAGAATGTATAAATCCAGAACTTGAAATTTCCTTGGAGTTCACCTAGACCTTATATAAGTAATTAGAAAGTTGAAGTTCAAAGAAATAAAACAACTTTGTTTGTTGTGGAAGAATTGGGATTAAAAGCCAGACTTCTTGGCTCCAAGTCCAGTACATTCTGCTGAAAATTATGCTTTTCCTTCATAAGAATAATTACAAGCAACATATAAGGGTTGATGAGTTTATTAGTTTCCTTTCCATTAGGAGGACTTCAGTCCTCAGGACTTCTCCCAGAAGTAAATCCAGTGCTATTAGTTGCCTAGGACCAATTTCTAGTCCCATGCCTTGAAAAATTACATATTTTCTACCCTCAAAGAGTTTGAATTCTACCAGGAATGAAATCATGAATTTAAACCCTGTCTCTGAAACTTGCTAACTATGTAATGATGGGAAAGCTAATCAATCTTGGTGTTACTTAGGAAACTCCCTAAGATTCTCTATTAAGTCATATTTTGTCTGTGAAGCTCAATCAGTGCGAGGATTTTCCCATGATGATTTGATCTAAGTCCTTTTATAGTTTTTAACCCTTTCATAGGGGTATGTTGGAAAAAGTTCATGAGAGTAGATTGCTAAATCTAAATTGTGAGCATTTTAAGTATGTATATGGAATGTGTATGCATATGGAAAAGGATATGCCATGTCTATATACACATGCTTACACATATGCCAGAACCAGTTGTTAAACATGTGCCTGAAAATGCTTGTCCTTGCAACATCTCCACAAATTGTGAGAAATGGAAGCATATATGGACCTTAAAATGCTATAGCAATGGGAATTATCTTTATTTCCTTCATATTGTGAATATAATAAAAAGTATGAATGATAAATCTTTGGACTTTTAGTACAATTGAAAAGGTATTATGTTCCAACATAGCAAGCTAGGAATATCCTCCCTTTCATTGTATGCTCCTATATAAGCCTCTAGACTATTTCTCCCTCCATTTCTAATTCCCCACCATACCCCACACCTCTTCTCTATACCCCAATATACCCCAACCTGATCATATAGTCACAGAATTACATCAGAACTGGAAAATATCTTAGAAAATATAATAATGACAATGAAATGGTAACAGATTAAGAACTGTAAGGATGTCAGATTTTCTAGTTTGACCCTTTTCCTCCAATTTGACTTTAAAAAAGTAAGGGGAGGTATTGTTTGTAAGGCTAAATAACCAGCCCAAAGTCACATATCTGGTCAGAGATAAGCAGTATTCTAAGTCACAAGTTGAAGAAACAGATAAAGGATGAGTCAAATGCTGAATGTTGTTGATTCTAACAACTCACCATTTATCTTCAAAGTTTTTGAGAATTCCCACAGTCTGCTCTCTGTATTTACAAAAGGAGACTGAACATGCTCAAATGAAAAGGGGGGAAAGATACCAGGAGCTTAGCTAGATGTCTTAAAGTCCTATACCAAAAATATTCTGATGTGCTCCATCCATGTCTAGAGCCAGGTGTTGTGGCAGATTAGAATTTTCTTCAGATAAGACTAGATAATACAGTCCTCCCAGATAAAAGGAAATAAGAGGAAGATAAAGGGGCAGACAACAGACCCTGACTATCTGTAAATCTGTTGTTTCCACAAAGTTTTATCCCTGCCTGAAGATGTAACACATATACCCAGTATATGCTGCTCTTAGAGCCCACTTATTCAATTCAAATCCCAAGGTGGGCATGGTTTGTCTGGGCCCCCATGACTCCTGTATTTTGTGTTTGTCCAGCCCTAAAAATTGGTAAGATCAATTTTTTTAATCTTCCCTTTTGACTCCATGCCTCACTCATCTGCTTTAATTTATAGTTAGTAAGCTGAATTTTTAATCCTGACTTTTCCACCAATTTATGTCATTAATTTACATTTATGCTGATACATGAGTGTGAACATATCGCTTCTCTTGAGGCATCGTTTTTCTCACCTTTACAATGGATCTAATATCTATAACTACTTTATCTTACAATGGCAATGTAAAAATGAATCAAATAATTTATATGATAATGATTTACAAACTGTCAAATAATATAGTGATAGCACAGTACACTAGATAGAAAGCTGGTTTCAGAATCGAGAAATTTGGGTTCAAGTTCTATCTAACACATACTGCCAGTGTGACCATGACCAAGTCACTTAATCTCTGTATCCTAGGCAATTCTCCAAGATTCTAAATTTCAGAATGGCTAATCCTTTGAATTAGTAAAGGGATTTTTTTCATAAAGAGTTAGCTATGCTAATAAAATCATTGATACTATACAAAAGCCAGCTTCTTGAGGAAATTAATCTTGAGGCCATAATATCTTGGTTTGTAATTACTTCATTCATCCATTTCTTCCCTTCAGGGAGTTCAGTGCTAAGGACTCTGGACCTTCACTCCACTTTCCTCCCCACATACTCAGTTTTTTCAGTTCTGGAAACTTAGTCAAATTACCTGTGATTACTCCTAGAGAATAATATCAATATATGGCACTATGCAGCAACCCTGTAATTTTCTGAATCTAGGTGCCCTTTTCTAGTCAGCATTCTTCTTTCTGTACTATGTTCTTCATTAAAATATAAAGAAGTTGAAAGGATCCTTTTGTCTTTGTTTTGGTATATGTATCCCCACACTTGGCATTATGCTTAGTACATGTTAACAGATTAGTAAATACTTTTTTTTTCATTCATTCATTCCAACACTCCCCCTCTCACAATGTAACATACATGTTTAATGGTTGATGCTCCTCTTTCTCCAAAGAATTATCTGATGCCTAGTTCAGTCATCTAGTATCAGATGTGACAAATCAAAAGATGTCCAACTTTGAGTCTAACCCAAACATTCCCAAAAACTAAAACTCAAGCCAAAACATTTTATGAATTTAATATCTTCTGGTTAACTAGCTTTTCCTAGTACATATTTCTACAATTTTCTGGACCTTTGCCATTTTCTTCATCAGCCAAAATCCAAAGCCATGTAAATCTGAACTAGAATATGCCAGCCATAATTCTAGCTGCCCAAAGGCAAATGGAGTGTTTCATTTAGGTCTATTTGACCAACTTTAGAGTTTAAACTATTGGATTGATTCAGGTACATCTCTATTCCTTTCTTAAAACTTCTCTTATCTTAAATCTCCTGAGAGAGCACTATGGAAATATTTTGTAGAAAAATGCCCTTAAGTGTGATTTGATAGGTGTTGAACCTATGCTATAGGCTGATATCTGTTACATAGTCCTACAAGCTCAATCAAGTGATATTATGTCTCTGAGTCTAAAATTTCTCATCTGTATGTCACTTATCATGTAGGACCTCACTCTTTTTTTAATTTTATTTAATAGTCTTTTATTTACAGGTTATATGCATGGGTAACTTTACAGCATTAACAATTGTCAAACCTCTTGTTCCAATTTTACACCTCTTACCCCCACCCCCTCCCCAGATGGCAGGATGACCAGTAGATGTTAAATATATTAAAATATAAATTAGATACACAATAAGTATACATGACCAAACAGTTATTTTGCTGTACAAAAAGAATCAGACTCTGAAATATTGTACAATTAGCTTGTGAAGGAAATTAAAAATGCAGGTGGGCATAAATATAGGGATTGGGAGTTCAATGTAATGGTTTTTAGTCATCACCCAGAGTTCTTTCTCTGGGCGTAGCTGGTTCAGTTCATTACTACTCTACTGGAAATGCTTTGGTTGATCTTGCTGAGGATGGCCAGGTCCATCAGAACTGGTCATCATATAGTATTGTTGTTGAAGTATATAATGATCTCCTGGTCCTGCTCATTTCACTCAGCATCAGTTCGTGCAAGTCTCTCCAGGCCTTTCTGAAATCATCTTGTTGGTCATTTCTTACAGAACAATAATATTCCATAATATTCATATACCACAATTTATTCAGCCATTCTCCAACTGATGGGCATCCATTCAGTTTCCAGTTTCTAGCCACTACAAAGAGGGCTGCCACAAACATTCGTGCACATACAGGTCCCTTTCCTTCTTTATGATCTCTTTGGGATATAAGCCCAGTAGTAACACTGCTGTATCAAAGGGTATGCATAGTTTGATAACTTTTTGAGCATAGTTAGGACCTCACTCTTATCTCTTACAGATCAGGCTTATGAATTGAAGGGACATGACTCCAAAGCTAGGGGATCAGGAAGTCTTCTTGCAGTGTCTAACTCATTATACTCTTCCACCTAAGAGTAGCCTCAGGAGATAATAACTTAAATACAGCTTAAGTTTAGATGAATTTAAGTTTTCTCCAAAAGAGCTTAAGGGATTTCCTCCAATAATTCTAATAAACATTTATTAAGCACCTATGACTTGTCAGGTACTGACAGCCCTTGCCCTCAGTGAGCTTAGAATCTAAAGGGGAAACAATACTAAAAAAGAAGGAAGGGAAAGATGGGGGACCCCAGGGGACACTTGTCACCAGGACATTTAATTCTATGTAATCGAAATCAGGCAGGGAACAGCTGTAAAGCAGAGGGAACTGAGAAGCCAGTTTCTGCCCTTTATAAAAGAAGGCATTTGATGAAGTATGATACTGTGTGCTCCAACCCTCAAAATGAAAGGGAGAGGAGGGTTAAGGTGGTGGTAGAGTTGGCAACATGATGGTGAATTTAAAAGTGATAAACTCATCCTGGGAGGGGAAGTGAAAACAGGCAGAATAGCATATGCAAAATGGAATGCAAACCCCTAAACAAGTTACTCAATGTAAAAAGTAATAAATATCAGATATGACAGCTATTTATTCTTTCATTTCAAAAAAAGTGGTTCCTCATAACTATGCCTTGAAAAATACTTAAAAGATGAAACTAACTCAAATCCCCATATTGTATTCCCCAGAGAAATAAAGACTCCCGGAGACCTGTAGAACAGATGAATATGCATTTGACTTTCACTTTGGGTCCTCATTGGCTACTTCACCCAGTTCATATAGTCAGGTCCAGTGTATCAAACTCAAATTGAAAATGGATCCTTTCAGAAAATATTGACTTAGAAAACTACAAATTAACATTATCTATGTTATATTGCACTTCTATTTATTTTGTTAAATATTTTCCAATTATATTTTAACTGGTTAGAGCCCACTTAGAATTTTGCAGTTGCATTTTGTCTGGGCAGCCTTGAGTTTGATGCCTTTCTCTCTCACTACTCACTTTGCATGGTTCATCTCTCTGAGGAGGGCGTAGCTCTAAGAAAAATCTCCTTTAGACAATTGGTATCCCACCTTCTCAATGGTTCTGGACCTATCAAACTCTTGAGGTACTAATATTAGGAATATGAATTTCAATCAGCAATAGTTTATTGAATTTCACTATGTACCATTCACTCACTGTGGTAGATACAAGTACAAAGAATGAAACAATTCCTTCTCACATAAGCTCTCATTCTAATGAGGGAAAGTTCAAGTCTTTATAAAAATAAATATATAGAATATATTTCAAGTAAATAATTTCAAAGATATATAGACTAGCTATGTAAAAGATAGTTTGGGGAAACAACTACGTTTTTAGTTGGGGCATAAAAAGACTTTAAATAAAGCTAGTCTTGAACTCACCTTAAAGGAAAACAGGAATTGTAAGGTAAGCAAGTAAGGGATGCATTCTGAACATGAGGAATGGTCAGTGAAACTCCATGAAGTTGAGAATTGGAGTGTCACATTTGAGAAATAGAGAGAAGGCCACTTTAGTTGAACCACAGAGTACAAGAGGGAAAGAAATATATAATGAAGCTAGAGAGATAGGTAAGTGTCAGGTTCTATAGGACTTTAAAGCTATACCAAAGCATTTATATTTTATCCTGGAGGCAATAAGAAACCAATGAAGTTGATTGAGTGGGGGAGTCACATGGTCAGATCTGCACATCCATCTCAGGATTAATATTTGATCACCTGAATGCAAGGAAAAAATAAACACAAAGCAAAAGAGGTAGCTAGGGATTTGAGAACTGGTTGTAGGCAAGTACATATTCACACTTTGATTTGAGTATAGTTTCCAAAGCTGGGATAGGGAGAGGGAGGGACAAAAACTTTATTTCAATTGAGGAAAATCAGGAAATGAATGAGGGTGGAAAGAGCTTACTATGTGCAAAATCCTAAGCTAAGTACTAAGGATACCAATTAGTATCTCTAGACTTTGTACATAGTGAGTTCTTTTCCATAATTAAACTTACCTTTTAATAGGATTATTATTGGTAATTCACATAAGGTTTCATCCACAATTTTGACTAAAGGGTGGAAATTGTGAAAGGTCAAGTGGGCCTTATGTTATAACAGCAAAACAATAACGCTATATATGTTTTTAATGTTAAACCATTTGACAGTGCTAAGGATTTTGGTGCCACAAGCTCCATTTTCTGGGTTTTCAATGGCTGTGGCTGATGAACTAATAGGAGCTGAAACATCTCCTTAGAGAATTATCAAGTCACATCTCCACAAAGGTGTTCCACTGGATGATGGCTGTAGATAGAGAGTTAGAAAGAAGATTTGTGAGCTAAGGAGCATTATTATTCCTAAGCATCTTACATTTATCAGACTATAAATGACAACTAATGCTAGTGGTAGCTGAAATGGAAGAGTCCCAAATGACACTCAGTAAAAGGAAAAAAGAGAAAGAGGGAAAGAAAAAGGTGTTTCTCCTTTTAAGCTTATTATAGTCTTTCCTGTTTAGGAGTAGATTCAGTTTAAAATATGCTCTTCAACTCTATTACTGGGACCAAGTGAGCACCTAATAGTCTCTAATAACATGCATGCATGCTCTTTTGCCAGAGCCAAAGTCTGAGTACCATAAAAAATGAATCAAATGAGCATGTCTGGTCCATTACCCCCACACACCTATCATGGGAACCAAGGAATCAAGTGGCAATACTGGCCTTGCATGCACTTTTGCCATAGGCTAGAGTATGACCCTGAACAAAACAAATATTCCATAAACTCACTTCTATTACATATAAGTTGATTTGGTTCCAATTCTAATATTCTGGGTATTGTTATATTATGTTTTCTAACAAACAGGTTCCTGGGGAAGGATTAGGGTGGTAAATACTTTTTATTACCTCATTCTAAGTTGCTACATCTTAGATTCTAAGATTCATTCTAGTTCTGATATTTTTATTATAAAATCCTTTTTGGCTCTAATATTTTGGGTTTTATTTTCTTGCTTTAGTTAACAACTCATTTTAGATCCTTTGAAAGAGAAAGATAAGGGAGTCCTTGATTTCCAGGTCTGTTCTCTCAGTGGGATGTATTGAGTCTTCTCCAATCTCATTTCCTGTCTTTTCCTCCAAATAGAATTCCAAATCCATGTTCCTTTTGCAGAAAAAAAAATGCCCTTTGACTTCCTGGATTCTCTGCTAAGAAAATGATGAAAAAACCCAAAAAACTGGCAAACAGGAACACATCTTCTTAGACTAACCTTGGGGTTCAGGTGAGCCAAACTCCTCTGCATAAATCAGGACACTGGGAAAAGTTTCATTAGCTATGGCCCATCGAGATGGCATAACAAATGGATTTGTCATGCAATGCAGATGATGCATCAGCAACAGCAGTTCATTTCACCACCATTAATTATATAGGGAGACAGAAAGGACCATTTAAAGGGAAACACCAAAATTTTATTGGGAAGTAGGGGATTGTGCTATGAGAAATGATGAGATGTCCACATTTTGTCTTAGACAGAGATAAACACACACATACACACACCTGCATTGGAATTCTGACTCTGATACTCATTTATTTGTCTAGATCTCAGATTTTTATAGTCATTGTTTACATCTGTATAATGAAGGAGTTGGACTACTAGATGATTTTTAAACTCTCTTCTATTTCTAAATTTATTATCCTATGACAGACCCTTTTGGAGAAGTATGACCTTAGTAAGTGACTTGCCTACTTTTTAGATGATTTCATATTCCAGCATTGCATCTGTCTCTAAATTTCTATGCTATAGGGCTTTTTTTAGACCTAGTTTTTGTTGTTCAATCATTTCCATCATATCCTGCTCTTCATAATTCCATTTGATGGTTTTTTTTTTGTTTTTTATTTTTGCAAAGATACTGGTGGTTTTCCATTTTCTTCTCTCACTCATAATGAGGAAACAGGGTTAAAGGACTCACATAGAATCACATGGCTGTAAGTTTCTGAGGCAGAACTTGAACCCAGCCTTTTCTGATTTCAGGCATGAACATTCATTGTTCCACTTAGTTGCCCATAGGTCAAATAATGTAATAATAATAATAACAGCTTGCATTTATGTTGTGCTTTAAAATCTACATAATTTCATTTGAGTTTATTCTTACAATATACTTGTGAGGGAAGTGTAAGGGAAATTGAGGCTAACAGATTAATTATTTGATTGGTCCATATGTATATAAAGTATCAAAGTTAGTATTTGAATTCCAGTCTTTTTGACTGAATTTAGCACTTTAGGCTGAGCACTAACTCAGCCAGCTGCCTCTAGGTTCTTTTTCAAGGCTGAAATCCATTGATCTAAATCTCAATCAGCTCACCTAGCACAAAAAGAGTGAGTGTTCACCAAGTTCACAAAAAATAAAATGATTTAAATGACTACATATCAACCCTCCCCAACCCTAGCTGTTCTGTTTTACAAATTCTCTAGGAAAAGTAGCTCTCTAAGCACCAACCTAACATTTAGCCAACCTAACATTTTCCTTTTTTGTTTCTTTTCCTTTCCTCCTTCATGGAAGGGGGGAAAGTGGGGAGTGGAGGGAACTGCTTTGCATAAGGAAGACATATGGAACAACTTTGGCACACAACAATTTGGTTGGCGAAGATTGGCTTGACTCTTCTCACCCTCCCCTGCTGCCATCTGCCTCTGGGAGACAAAGGCCCCCCATCTGTCAATTGGACTATAAACACACCATTACTGAGATTGGCCCAATATATTCACAATCCTGGATTGAGAGGTTGGGAAAGAGAGGTGAGAGGGAGTGACATTGTATTCAAAGGTTCTCAGGGATAAAGAGGAAGATTTTGAGCAATCTAAAAAGTACAGAATCAATATATTTTAGATCTAGAAGGGAAGTCATACATCATCTAATCCAATCTCCTACTTTCATAGATGATGATACATTAAAAAGACATGATATAAAGAAGTGAAAGGACTTCCTTTCTGGGATCTAAATCATAGTTCAGACACTTTTAGGAATATCCCTACCTCCTTATAGAGAAAGATTTACTTGTAAGTAATATGGCACCATATTTATAAAATAGATAGGAATGCAAAGTAATGAAATAATTTAGGAAACTGCTAGTCATACAGTGTAATGTATTCAAACGAGCAAGGGAGTACCCTGTATTCAAATTATGACTCTACAATATACTGATTATGGTGACCTTGGACAAGTTAATTTCTTCTACAAAATGGAGGAGGGGGCCTAAGGGGATAGACCACATTTCGGTAATATCCCTATCTGCCTCTGAATATGTGGATTCTATTACCTTTCTTTGATATACTCAAGATTGTTTATTCAAAGGCTGATTCTGAACCATTTCTCTCTTCCCTGCTTCTAGCTATTGCTTACTTTCACCTGGTTTCTTAGTACCTTCAGACTTCTCCTTGACAGGGATGAAAATTAGCTATGTAATCTTGAGCATCAGACTCAGAGAATTGCAGAAGTATATAAAGGCATGAAAATGATGTGATTTTATTACAACTCTATATTTTCCTAATCTTTCTCACTTTAAATAAACTCCTACCTTCATATTTTGTTTTTAACATTTTATTTCCTGCTAAAACAGAAAGGATGACACAGGTTCAAAGGCACAAATGACTTTCTATTTGTCACATTTCACAGAGCTCCAAATGTGGAGGTGATCTCAGAAGATGTCAACTGAACTTGAACATGAATTAGTTCCACTAATTATTTCCATTAGTGTCCTCTGATAAGTAGCCATCCATTTAAAGAGCTCCAGTGATGGGGTAGCATTTTCCTCCTCAGGCAACTCATCATACCTTTGTATAGTTTTAATTGTATTAATAGAGATTTCATGGGGTAGGTTCAGAGAAGAGCAAATGAGTTTCCATTTTTCTTCTGTGTCTTCATTTATGGAGATCTAGTGGAAAGAACAAAGAATATACAGAGAACCTGAGTTTGAATTCTAGCTCTTTTCCTTTTTAGTTTGTGTGATCTTGAAATAATTTCATATTTTTGGGCCTCAGAATTTGGATTCAACAATTTCTTCCTATTCAGAATCTCTGATTCTGATATTTTGTAGAAAAAATAGTTGACAATGAACAATGTGTGTTAATCATCAGTAGGCCGGCTTGGCTGAGATTGTAGAGATTTGTTGCCAGAGGGCTAGCCATGGGGCAATAATTTCTTTTTTTCAGGTGCAATCCTATGCCAAAACTGCCTACTAAAGCATGGAAGGACTTTAATTTACATCATCATAATGTATTCATGAATGCAATCACAAATCCTAGACATAGTAAAGATGCAATGAGGAGACAGGAAGGATGAAACATAAGCAGCCAATATGCTTCATGGATTTATCTCCTAGGAAACACTAGGAATTTAATAGACATTTTCCATAGAGGTATTGAATGACATTTTATTATTATTATTATTATTATTAATGTTTCCATTATTTAGTCCCTAACTTTCAAGACCTGGAAATGCTGCTGAAGACTTCCCTGATCCCCCAGCAAGAGGTAATTTCATCATGCTCTGAATGGCCACAGCACCTTGAGCATCTCCTGAACTTTCCACATTATGTTTGGCAATTACAACAAATCTCACTTGATCTATTTGGAAAAAAAAATTGTTGATTCTAAAAAAGATGAAACAGATAAGAATAAAGAAGTTAATTTAGCATTTCATAAAGCTTCATAAAGTACCATAAAGTCACTTTGATCAATAAAAACTTGATCTTTTTTTTCCAAAAGAAGGTCTTAGAATATCTCTTCATTGGTAATATAATATGGAGGAGTGAAAAAAAAAAGTTTAATAGCAATATCGTCACAAAAAAAGAGTATAAAAATCTGGCATAATTATGAAGTCAGATGAAAAAGAGCATTTGTAAATTAAAAATATGATCACATATTTGGAGCTACAAATGAATTTAGCAGTCATTCGGTCCAAATCATTTGTTTTATAGGTGAAATACAGAAATCCAGAGAATTTAAATGGCCTGTTCATGCCACTCAGGAAATAAATGACTAACATTTAGACCCACTTTCTCTGAGTCCAAATTCAGAGAATTTCTTTCTACTCTGTGATGCTGCTTTTCATGAATTTGAAAGTTGAACAATAAATTGATGTTAAAATTATTAATTGTTAAACCAATCATTATGGTAGATCCATAATATTCATTCTCATTATTGATGGAAGTGAAACCACCATGATGATGGTTTAGCCCAAACACAATGGGTTATGTTAAACGTTGAAATAATACTGAAGGAAATAAAGTCCAAAGAGTGACTAGCATGCATACATACATACATATGAAATGTATGCCATGGATGACAGTTTCATCCACAGTTATGCATTTACTTTCAAAAGACCTCAATGAGACAAAAGTTCTAGTTGTATAGAAAAGATCACGGATGGTATTATTATGCCATACCATTAACAAAAACTAGATAGTGCAGTGAATAAAGTGTCAGGAGTCTGAAAAATCTGAGTTCAAATTCTGCTTCAGATACTAGTTGTGTGACTCTGTAAGAGTCACTTAATCCATTTGCCTCAGTTTAATCATCTGTAAAATGAGCTAGAGAAAGAAATGACAAATCACTTTATTATCTTTACCAAGAAAACCCAGAAAAGAAGTCATGGAGATTTAAGTCACATTATGAAGGTTTCAGTCATGTCACAAAATCATGTTAGACATGACTGAAATGACTAAACAACAACATAAACAAAATGGCAAGCAAAAAAAAAAAAAACTAATAAGAAGGAATCAATAACTATTGGCCCACATTCCTAACTTCTTATTACTGTAAAGATATTATTAAAATAATCTGTGCATATATCTAAGGTATCTTATCATAAAGGAATGGAGCAGAGCCCATTCTCACAATTACTTATTTAAATGAGAGGTACATGTTTATTGTTGACTTGTTACTTTAAAAATAATTTCAATGAATGGCTGCCCATCGATTGGAGAATGGTTGGGTAAATTGTGGTATATGAATGTTATGGAATATTATTGATCTGTAAGAAATGACCAGCAGGATGAATACAGAGAGAATTGGCAAGACTTACATGAACAGATGCTAAGTGAAATGAGCAGAACCAGGAGATCATTATACGCTTCAACAACAATACTGTATGAGGATGTATTCTGATGGAAGTGGATTTCTTTGATAAAGAGACCTAATTCAGTTTCAATTGATCAATGATGGACAGAAGCAGCTACACCCAAAGAAAGAACACTGGGAAATGCATGTAAACTGTTTGCCTTTTGGTTTTTCTTCCCGGGTTATTTTTACCTTCTGAATCCAATTCTCCCTGTGCAACAAGAGAACTGTTCGGTTCTGCACACATATATTGTATCTAGGATATACTGTATACTGTGACATATTCAACATATATAGGACTGCTTGCCATCTAGGGGAGGGGGTGGAGGAAGAGAGGGAAAAATCAGAACAGAATTGAGTGCAAGGGATAATGTTGTAAAAAATTACCCTGGCATGGGTTCTGTCAATAAAGTTATTATAATAAAAAAAATTAAAAATAATTTCATAGGGGAAAATTTAGTCCTTATAGTTTGTCTGCAATCAGGTATCTTCTATTATTATATTATATTATATATATATATATATTATATTATATATATATTATATTAAAAAGATATATAATTCCATGATATATATATATATATATATATCCACAAAGCTAACTTTGTTTAAAGATTTGCATGTTATCAAAATCAAGTGAGGAAATATACTCACGGATAAATGTCAGTCTTCACCCCTTGTATTTCCTAAATACTCACAAAAAAAATTAAAAATCCTTGAGTAGAATTGTGAATTAGTTCAACCATTCTGGAGAACAATTCGAATTTATAACCAAAGGACTATTAATCTGGACATTTGCACCCATTGACCCAGAAATAGCACTGCCAGGTCTATACCTCAAAGAGATCAAAGGAAAGAAGAAAGGCTCTAAATGTACGACAATATTTATAGCAGCTTTTTTGTGGTGTAAAAGAAATGGAAATTGAAGCAATCTCCATCAAGTGGAGAATGACTAAGTATATGATTATGATGGAAGACTGTTAATGTGGCATAAGAAATGATGAGCAGGATAGCTTCAGAGGAAAAAAATACAGGACTTATATGAACTGATGAAGAATGAAGTGAGCAGAACCAGGAGAACACTGTACATACTAATTGCAAAATTGAAATCATGGTTAAATATGAAAGATTAGTTACTCAGATCAATGATCTAAGACAATTTCAAAGAACCATCCTCCTCCAAAGAGAAAACCAATGAACTCTGAAGGCAGAGTGAAGCATACTTTGTTTTTTACATTCTTTAATTTTGTCTATTTTGTCTGTCTTCTTTTATAATGTGACTGATACTGAAATGCTTCACATGACAATATATAAAATCAAAAGAAAATTGCTTTGGTACTAAAGGAAGAAGGGAGAGAATTTGAAGCTCAATTTTTTCAAATAAACAATTTTTTTACATGTAATTGAAAAATATTTAACAAAATAAATAACATACTATAACACATTTTTAAAATTCCTTGAAACTGAGTGGATGCCTATTGGTTTAAGAATGATTGAGTAAGTTATAGTATATGAATATTATGGAATATTATTGTTCTATAAGAAATGATCAGCAGGATGATTTCAGAAAAACCTGGAGAGACTTACATGAACTGATGCTAAGTGAAGAGAGTAGAACCAAAAGAACATTGTACACAGCAACAAGTTAATATGATGATCAATTCTTATGGACATAGCTCTTTTCAACAGTAAGATGATTCAGGTCAGTTCCAATGGGTTTGTGATGGAGAGAACCATCTACATCCAGAGGAAGGACTGTTGGAATAGTATTTTCACCATTTTGTTGTTTGCTTGCTTTTTGTTTTATTTTTCATTTTTTTCTTTTTTGATTTGATTTTTTCTTATTCAGCTTGATAATTATGGAAATATGTATAGAAGAATTGCACACGTTTAGCATATATTCGATTACTTGCTGTCTAAGAGAAGAAGTAGAACAAAGGGAGAGAGAAAAAATTTGGAACACAAGGTTTTGCAAGACTGAATGTTAAAAATTATCTATGTATGTATTTTGAAAATAAAAAGCAAAAAAGAAATTCCTTAGAGACAGATCTTTAGCATATTAAGAAGACTTACTCTGGACAAAGCATCACTCATGTCCTGTGGCCTATTTATAATCTCAAGTAAACCTAATACTTGTTTCTCATCTTTGCCATTTAGAATGAAGTTTTCTTTCAAGTTGATGCATATGGCACCTCCCTCAGTAGGTTTTCCTTATACTATATTTAGAATGATACAATCAAAGATGCAGAAACATGAGGAACCTCAAAATTCACCTAGTCCATTCATTTTGTAAATGAAAATATTGAGGGCCAGAGATGTTCATTGAACTGCCTAAGATCCCCTGGTTAGCAAATAGTAGAGCTTAAGCATTTAATTCAAAATCCAACTTGCTTTTCAAAGTATTATAATATCTCTCTTATTTTTATACAGATATAACCCTTTCTGACCTGCCCTGTCCCAACCCCCAACACATCCACCATAAAATGTAAGTTCCATAGGGAAAAAGGCTGTTTCATTTTTATCACCATGTCTCCAGAACCTGGCACATGGTGTTGCATATAGCAGATGTTTAATAGGTGTTGTTGAATTGAATTGAATAAAAAGACATGAGTGGACCTATTGCTGTTGGAGTTAAGGTTTTTTTTTAAAGACTTATGGGTGATTTTGTGACTTGTGTGTAAATTGGATTTAAATGAGGAAGAATTGCATAAAGTCATCAATTTCATTCTTTCTTCCTGAGAGATCAAAGTTCAGTGGCAAGACAAAAGCCAAGAGGATTGTGATGGCTCAGGATGCAGTGGATGATTTGGATGTCTGAAGTCTGATCAAGCTCTAAGAACTCTATAGCACCTGATTCAGCTGCTTTCATGGTCACGGTAATAGACTGTCCTCATTCATCCCTTCTGCCAGGGGAAGTCTTCACATGCTTGGGATAGTCTCCCTCACTGACAAGTTTTAAGTACCAATAATAATATAAGCTGTTATTATTGTGGCAGTGTAGCATTTGATGTTGGGAAGAATTGAGATTCAAATTCTCTTTCTAATGCATATTAGCTGTATAAGCATGAACAAGTCCTTTAATCTCTCAGTTTTGCAATCTGTATTGAAGAAAAAGTACCCATGCCGATGACATTATTATTCTACTGAAGTGTGAAAGTGCCTGTGTCTTATTTCTTCTGTTAGACTGAAAGCTTCTTGACAGTAGAGACTGTTTTTACTTATTTTATATGCCTAACAGTGACTAGCTCAATCTTTATTTGTTGAAATAATGTATTCTTTATGGTTGCTCATTCTTCTTGCCTTCTTCACAGCATTTGACACTATTGACTATGACTACTTCATTCCTGGGTATTCTTTCCTCTCTGGGTATTTAAGACACTGTCCCATCTAGATTCCCTTTCTATTTGCATTGCTGCTGCTTCTCAGTCTTCTTCATATCTTGTCACCCTGCATAAGGCTATACTTTGGAACATCGTACAAGGATTTCTTTACTTCTCTCTCTACACTCAGTTGAAAATCTTAATACTCCTCTTGATTCAACCTTCACCTTTATACAGATGATTTATAAATCTATATATTAACCAATCAATAAAACATATTAAGCAACTATTATGTGCCAAGCACTGTACTAAACGTTAAAAATACAAAAAGATTTAAAAGACGGTTCCTGCCTTCAAGGAGCTTACAGTTCAGTGGGGGAGACAGCAAATAAGCAAATTGTACAAAGAATATTTATAGGATAAATAGAAATAATAGAAGCAAAGAATTAGACTTAAGGGATGCTGGGAATATTTAGACCTAGTTTCTTTTCTGAGTTCCAGTCACACCAAACCAGTACCTATTCAACAATTCAAACCTGATGTCCTATAAGCCCCATAAATTCATGGTTTCCAAATGTGAATTCATTATTCCTCCTTCTAAATCCCCTCCTTTTCCTAATTTACCTAGTTTAACTATCAACTCACTGTTATTCAAACTCTTATAATCATCATCAAGTCATTTCTCGTTTCTGTTCTCATTCATTGCTAATTTTTATCAATACTACCCTTATTTGAAATCTTATAAATCTATTGCTTTCTCTTGGTGACTACCATCCGAGTTAAAACTTCCATTACTTCTCATTTAGATGGTTATAATAGCTCCTAATAAGCCTTCTAAAGTCTAGTCTTTTTCCTTTCTTCTTTGAAAAATTATGTCAAAATGATTGTCTGGAAAAGTTCATCAGTACTGTTCATCAATTTTATGACAACATGCTTGTCTGGGTTCTGAATAATGGACAATCCTCTCTTGCTTTCCCAGTCACCAAGAAAGGGAAGCAAAGATTGTGCTCTTGATCCCATGCTTCTTAGCAATGTTATCATATGTCTTCAATGAAGATAAAAATGACATCACAGTTACCACAGTGATGGTAAATTATTTAATTTGAAAAAAGCTGCGTCAAGACTACCTAAGGGAGGGTTAGTGCACTTTTGTTTGTTTGTCTGTTTGCAGATGATTATGTATTCAATGCAGCCTCTGAAACCAGATTTAACAAGTATAGATTGATTCTCATTGTTTGTGCTAATTTTGGCCTAACAGTTAATATGAAGAAAACAGATTCACTACAAGTCGGAGCCACACCATCCACATATGAAACCATCAGGTAAAGCAAATGGGGATATTTTCAATAGTTTCAATAAATTCATTTACCTCGACAGCATATTTTCCAAGGATATATGCATAGATGATGAGATTGATGAACACATTGCAAAAGCCTTTGGGAGGTTCCAAAGGAAAGTGTGGGAGACGCCCGTCAAGGTCTACAGTGCCATTATGCTGACTTATTGTCATGTACCTGTGAAATCTGGACAACATACCAGCACCAGGCCAGGAAACTGAGTCCCTTCCATTGGAATTTTCTTAAGAAGACTCTGAAGATTATCTAGCAAGATAAAATACCGGACTCTGAGGTCCTTTCTCAAGCTGTACTATTCAAACTCTGTTGTAAAGGACAAATCAAATGGGCTGGCCACATTATTTAAATGACAAATATACATTTGCATAAAAGATTATTTTATGGAGAACTCACATAAAACAAGTGCTCACAGAAAGGTCAGAAGAAGTTATACAAAGACTCAAGATCTCTCTGAAGAACTATGGGAAAATTGCATAATATGGGAAACACTGGCCAAAGACCTCCTAGAATGATGTGCCCACATTAAATAAGGTGCTAGGAGTGAAGCAGAATCACAATAACTCAAAAGAAATGTAAGATGTACAAATTTAGAAATATCTCTACTCCAAATGTTCATGTCATCTATTTGTGTCCAACCTGTGAGTATAGCTTTCCAAGGTCATATTAATCTTATCAGCTACAGTCTGATATGCTGTATTTTGATTCCAACATAGTGATGTCATATAAAATTGATAAGCTACAAATCAGAACTATCACTCTCACACTCAAGAAGCTCCAGGGGCTCCCTCTTTACCTAAGATAAAATGCTAATTCCACCACCTGGCAATTAAAATCTTTTGCAATATAGCTCTAATTTATCTTTGAGAGTTTATTTCACATTACTTTCTACCATTTACTCCATTCAATCTGGTCTATATGCTGTCATATGCATATGATGTTTTATCCCATCTTTGATCTTTTTGAGTGGCTGATTCCCAAACCCTACCATGTTTGTAATGGCACCTCCCTTACCTTTCCATTAATATCCATAAAATCCAAGGTCAGTTATCACTTCCTATGGAATACCTTTCTAAACTGCTCCCTACTAGTAGCAGATTATTTGATTGCTTCCTCAGAAGATTATTTTGTACATATTTCTGTTTATTTATCTGTGGTTCAAAAAAATAAAATATGTATATGCTGTTTTTGTATTTCCAGAACTTATTCCAATTTGGGGCATATAGTTGGTGCTCAATGCATGTTCAATGAATGAAATAATTACAAAATACCTTCACATAGACACTAGATTCAGTTTTTTCATATTTACCAAACTTTCCCTATATTACAAAACATTTTCTGCTAAAAATCTTTGTACCTTAAAGCAGCAACAACAAATCAAACAATAAATTCTATTATCTTCCCTCTCTCTCTCTATGTCTTATATGTTCTAATCTTGATTGCTTCTTTCCTAGCTACTAGTCCAAATCCCTTGAGCTACAATAAATCTCAGAGCTTACAGATGAGAAAGAAGTGATGATGAAGAGGTTTTTTTTAAATTAATTATCAGTTAAGGAAAAATGTAAATGAAATTTGAGTTTGGAAAATATATATTAAATGACTTCTAAGACCTTTTCCAGCTCTAAGATTATAGGATTCAATGATCCTCAAGGGTTCAGGAAGAAAAACAGAATATTGGCTAGTGATGGGAGTTAGTTCCTTGATGATGGAAATATATTGCATGCAAAGAAACTTGGCCACCCTCCCCTCATCCATCCCATCTAGTCTCAGGCTTCCAGTTCTCCATCTGTATATAAGGGGGGGATGAGTAAGATGGTTAAATTAGTGATCTCACCCAGCATGAAGCATCATTACCTTTCTAGATGGAAAGTTCAGCAAGCTCCTCTGAGATGAGGCACCAGACAAGAAGTGAGAATTTCACACCTGTTCTGCACATCAGAAAAGCCACATATGGAAATGGTGTCTCTCTAGAGGGCAAAGGACTGATAGGCTGAGTGGGAGGTTGAGAGATGAATCAAATCCTGATTGATGTCAAGGTTTAGAGAAGCAGTCAAGCTGTTAGGCTGACTCTTTAAGCTTCCTAGGAGCTGCCAAACTTATTGAGTCTAAAAAGGCTCTTAGGGATAGGATTCCTTAAGATAAGTCAGGGCCTCCAGAAATGGTGTACATGCCTTCTAGTGTGGTGGAAATGAATCTTTTAGCAATGTGAAAGCAGACTAGACAGGGAAGAAGCAGGGATGCTGCTGCTCACTTTATAGAACTTCTCTATAATATCTGGACAAAAGTTTGCTTCAATATTCATGTCACTATTTCTTGGTCCATTTCACCTCACACCTAAATAATAGCCACAGTCCTGAACACCTTTCCCTTGAGAATTGTTAAGGCATTTAAGACATTTCCTTGCAGAGCAGTGTAATGGAATGGAAGAAGGACTGGGAGAGAGGTCAGAAGACCTGGATTTAAGTCTTAACATTATTTCTTAAAAGACAATTCATTGCTGGACTTGAACAGTTTACATAACCTCTTTGAACCTCAGTTTTCTCTCATGTGAATTAGGGATAATAGTATTTAGAATATCTATCATAGGATTGTCATAAAATATGGGTTAAAGATAGGATTCAAGACCTATATAAATTTATCTATTATTATTATCCCTCTCCCCTTCAAACACATATACACACATATAACTGCTCTGAGATCAGACACTATTTATTATTATTATTATTCCAAGTATAGTAACTGGCACAATAATGTCTATTCTTTCTTTTCCTTTCCTTTACTCTGTTTCCCTCCTTTATCAGTCTTTCTTTTTCTTTTTTTCTCTCCCTTTCTCTTTCACTCTTATATACACACATAAACACAATTACACACCCTACAGACATACAAATAATATTAGTGATATATGTATATCACATTTTATGATATTACAAATATATTTTAATGAACCTAAGTATTATATATCCTTAAAAATCATACATGTGCACATTTAGCATTATATGTAACACTGTATATAACTCCACATATGTAATAATATATATTGTATATTACACTATTATATATATGACCTACATATATATATATGTGTAATATACAATATATAATATTATGTAATACACACTATATGGGTATGTGTATACACCCTTTTTCGCTCACAATTATACATACACAAGAAAACATACATAAGCACACAGACACACAAAGAAATGGTGAGAACACACATTCAGAATCAGAAAACCTGGATGTGACTCCTCCATATACAACTTACTATCAATATGACTTTAGTCAAGTCATTTCCCCACCTCTAGGTATCAGTTACATGGTGGTCTTTGGAATGATGGACTATAATTATATATAACTATAGTCCTTTTAAACTTTAATCATGTGATATTATGAAAGTGATAAACATGTAGAGGCAAATACATCATATACCATTAGTCATATGCACTTGATCATGCATACAAACACTCTCACTTTTAGGTTTACTGATTAAGCCCCAAACAATTCAAAGAGTTAGGTTGGATGTAAGTTATGTAAGATGAAAACAACTCACCACTTCTTATGGGTAAACTCACCCATCCAAGAAACTCTCTTTAAAAACATTTTATTGAAATAACACTAAATAGGGGAGGATTCTGGGAAGATGGTGGAGTAGGTCAGAACATTTCATGTTCTCCAGATTTCCTTCACAAACAGAACAAAATTGCACCTCAGGGCAAACATAGACCTGTAAAAAACAAAGATGATTTGGGGAAGAACAGGGATCCTTTTTGGACAGCCCCAGAAGAGCAGAAGAGAGACCCCAGACAGGGTTTAATCATTGTAAAGTGTCAACACCTCCAGGCTAGCTCCATGGAAAGGGGCTAGCTGAGTTTATCTGTAGCCTCAGTCCGAACTTCAAGAACTTTCATCTCCCAGACAGCATAGGGAATGGAAGTCTAAGTCCAAGAAGCCTTTGCTGATTAGAAACATCAGGTCCAGCTGTGCTGCTGAGACACCCTGGGCCAGAAGGAACCAGCAAACTTGATGAGTGAAGAAGCAGAGGGGCAGTGATGCTGCTAGCTGTAGGCACTTACAGGAAGAGGATACTCTTGATTTGGGGTTCCAGGTCAGAGAGAAGAGCTGAAGAGAAGCCAGAGACATCATTTCCCTGCACCCCAGCATTAGAGATGTTTACACTAATAGTTTGCATTAAAAAAATAAAGAAGCAAAAAATAAAGAACCCAACCATACAAACTTATTATGGGAATAGGAAAGTCTGGAGTTCATCTTCAGAGGAGGACATTGACACAAAAATAACCCTTCCTATCCTGAATAGTAATGTTAAATAGCTACCTGTCCAGAAAAAATTTATAGAAGAACACAAAAAAAGATTGCAAAGACAAATGAGAGAGATGGAAGAAAAACTTTTAAAAAAGAAAAAGATCAAAAAGAGAAAATATAAAAATAATTGGACTACCTAAAAGATATGATCACAAAAAGAATCTTGACACATAATGTAAGAAATCATCCAAGAAAATTGTCCTGGAGTGATAGAATGCAAGGGCAAAGTAGAAATAGGAAAAAATTCCATTGATCACCACCTTAAAGAGATCCTTTGTGGAAAATACATAAAAATATTATTGACAAATTTTGAAACCCCATGATCAAAGAGAAAATTTTTCAAGAAACAAAATTAAAATAATTCAAAATATCATGGAGTTACAATTAGAATTGTACAGAATTTATCAGGAACTATAATTAAAGCCCACAGGTCATCATGAAATAATATATAATAGCAATCAAAAAACTAGGCCTGCAGCCAAATATATATCCAGTTAACTAATTTTGAACAAAAATAAATGGTCATTCAAATGAATCACAGATTTTTCAGAACTTTGTCTCAACTAAATCTGAATTTAATAGAAAATTTAACATATAAGAGCCAACTCAAAGATTAATTTCAAAGAACTCAATATGGGGAAATCATTTATGCTTCTTTCCATGATAATGTATACCATACATTTAAGACTGACATCAATAATTGGATAGCTCAAAAGAAATAGTTGAGGAGAATTAAATATGATCTAACTCTGAAAAGCAAAACTGTCTAGAAAAAATAATAATTATGTCATATGAATGAGGTACAGAAGAATAAATACAGAGGTATTAGAGGGAAAAAGAAGGCTTGTAGTTCTGAGGAGTAGGTTAAATAGGGAACACTAGATATATATACCATGAAGCACCCTCTAATATCTATAAAGAAATAAAGAGGGAGGAAATAGGATGAAGTGAGGTATAGAAGGGTGTATAGACAGTGGCACAAAGTATGTTGATTAATGGACAAGGACCAAAGGATAAGATGAGGTAGAGAAGAGTGTGTAGAGTTATAGCAGTAGGTCAAGATATATAGATTAATGGGAAAGGGATAAAGAAGGGAAGAAGGATAACATAGGATAAGGTGGGATGTATTTAGATTAAAGGGAGTGGGATGAACTGTGTAGATAAATGGGAATGGGATAAGAGGGGATGGAAGATAAAGGAGAAATACATGAGTGGGAGGAGGTTAAGTATTAGCAAGACAAGTTAAGGAGAATTAAAGTAAGAGCAGTGATAGGAATTGAGAGATATATAAATGCTACAGCAAGGATAAAGAGTAGAATTTATTGGAAAATTTTAAAAGTAGGGCTAGTAATCATTGATCTCAAAGTCAAACTTAAATATTTAATAAAGAGAACAATCTATATTATATATCAACAATATAAATATTGTTTTAAATGCATGTTTACATATGTGTAAATTCATCAAAACATATAGATATGTGTGTATGTATTACATATATACATATATATATATGTCTTATATATAAATATATTCATGCTTGAGGGACATGGGGGAAATGAAAAGGGGGAAAAATCTAAAAAATTTTTTAAAATAAAATAAAAAGTGCACAGCAGAAAACAAAACAATAACCTATGAAGAAGCAAAGACAAGTCTTGAGTATAATTTCTTCTATTATTATATATGCTTTCTTGAAGGGGAAATTTGTTGTTATATATTATGGATATTCCCTGATGTTATGCTGGCCATATGACAACGTTTTGTTTTATTTTGTATTTGTTTATTTTCTTTTTTTCCCCCTATTTTGTTTTTTTCCTTATTTTTCTATTTAGCTTTAAAATAAATATTATAAAAAATAAAATAAAAATGAATAATAAAAAAGAAATAACACTAAATATTATGTTGCAATTTTAAAAAGTGATACTGTGTCTAATAAACCATAAAGACAAAATCCTCATTAAAAAAGTATGTGTGTGTGTGTGTGTGTGTGTGTGTGTATGGAGGTGGGGGGGTTTAAGGGTATTCCTTCCATGTTTCTGAAAGGGCTTCTGTTACAAGGGAAATTTTGAAAGAAGATATTCCAGGACCACACTGGACTAAACTGCACTAAGTGACCATCCCACACGCAAAACTATGACTAAAGTCTCAAAAATCTAAGTGAAGATCTGGAAGTGAGGGATACAAATGATAGCATGTTTTCCCATCAAGTGAAATATTAGAAAGTCCAAATTAGAGTCTAGAAATAAAACTTTGTATTAGTACAAGAAGGTAGTATCCAATGGACAATTGAACTTGTTCAGCCTTTCTGTTTATGGAAATTATGTCACAGGCCTATGTGTACCCATCCAGATCATAGAAATCTGCCCCCATGGAAATTGAACTAACATATCTCATCATTCTTAGGACTGTTTGTGCTCCCATTAGACCTTGGAACATGCATTCTTGCAGTTACCACTGTACAAAGACAGAATTGAGTATACATAATTCATTGCAAAGTGGAGCATAATATTTTGATTCTAGGCAAATCTGAAGTTCTGGGGGACTCATCACTCTATACATCTAGACAGAGTTAGATGTGGTACTTATACAGCATTCAAGTTCTATTAACTAGACTCTCATCATGTACAAAAATTATCTTAATCATCATCTGAAATAAGTAGATATATATATATATATATATATATATATATATAAATATATCTATGCATGTATGTATATATATATATATATATATATATATACACATATTTTCATACCCACAGATTTTACGTAGCTAAGCATATAGTCTAGGCTCTCAATGATCCACCATGGAATATGGAGTGTTTTAATAATGATCTTCTATGCTTCAATAACCTATTTTCAAATCACTTCAACGGGATTTATCTTATTTGATCTGAGAAACTTTAATATCAGACGCATATGAGATGAGAGGAAGAGACAAAGTTATTATAGTCTAATGTCGTTATTTAATTGTTATTATTGGAAAGCAAGACTGCATCTGAAGGGAGAGTGGAAGGAATTGTCATGGGAGACCTGAGGAGAGAAAATGATTTGAATGTTTTGAACAATGATTATCAACTATCATAAATAGAACTAGAAAGAAATAGTAAGACTGCTTTCTTTCAGCAGAGACCTAACTACTACAACTTTGTAGTGGAGACAGCATGGTGTGTGAATTCTTCTAGATTTCCACAGTAACATATGAGTAGGAGCAAAGGAGGCAAATGGAGAATGTAATCCAAGATTGGGATTAGTCAAAGTACTGTTAGAGAGAAGAAACAACGGACTTGAGGGTAGAGGATACCACTAGGTGAGATAGAGAAATCTTTCTTAATACCCCTTAATTTCAGTTCCTTCCTTCTTTTGACTATTTCCATATTACTTTGCTTGCTTGCACATAATTGTTTACATGTTGTTTTCCCCAGTGAACAATGAGCTCCTTGAGGGTTGAAATTGTCTTCTGTCTTTCTTTGTATCCCCAATATTTTGCAGTGTCTGGCATATAACAAATGCTTAATAAATACTTACTGATTGAACTGATTCATCAAAAGGTTGAGATTGGGAAGGGAAAAACACTTTTTTTGAGCAGGATGGTGAGCTAGGACAGTGCTAAGGGAAAAGGGGATTGTAAATCACAGTAAGGATGAGGAACAAATAGAGGAGAAGCATAAATAGAGATGCAAAAAAAAAGTTTTGATTCAAAGAGGAAATTCAAATTTCTTGAATATAGAAGTGGAAAATATCTTGGTGATGGCAAGTTTAAGGGTATGTACAACTCTCTGTGTATAGCTGGGATGTGGGTTGAGTGGATGAGTCGTTCATAGAAACTTCATATAATGAGAAACTGAAATTTTGTTTTGTTTTGTTTTTGATGGTTTTTTTTTATTTTAATAGCCTTTTATTTACAATTTATATGTATGGGTAACTTTACAGCATTGACAATTGCCAAACTTCTTGTTCCAATTTTCCCCTCCTTCCCCCCACTCCCTTCCCTAGATGGCAGGATGACCAGTAGATGTTAAATATATTAAAGTATAAATTAGATACAATATAAGTATACATGACCAAACCATTATTTTGCTGTACAAAAAGAATCAGACTCTGAAATATTGTACAATTAGCCTGTGAAGGAAATAAAAAATGCAGGTGGGCAAAATATAGGGATTGGGAATTCAATGTAATGGTTCTTAGTCATCTCCCAGAGTTCTTTCTCTGGGCATAGCTAGTTCAGTTCATTACTGCTCCATTGGAACTGATTTGGTTCATCTCCTTGCTGAGGATGGCCAGGTCCATCAGAATTGGTCATCATATAGTATTGTTGTTGAAGCATATAATGATCTCCTAGTCCTGCTCATTTCACTCAGCACGAGTTCGTGTATGTCTCTCCAGGCCTTTCTGAAATCATCCTGTTGGTCATTTCTTACAGAACAATAATATTCCATAATATTCATATACCACAATTTATTCGGCCATTCTCCAACTGATGGGCATCCACTCAGTTTCCAGTTTTTGGCCACTACAAACAGGGCTGCCACAAACATTCGTGCACATACAGGTCCCTTTCCCTTCTTTAAGATCTCTTTGGGGTATAAGCCCAGTAGTAGCACTGCTGGATCAAAGGGTATGCACAGTTTGATAACTTTTTGAGCATAGTTCCAAATCTCTCTCCAGAATGGTTGGATGTATTCATAATTCCACCAACAATGTATCAGTGTCCCTGTTTTCCCACATCCCCTCCAACATTCTGCATTATCTTTCCCTGTCATTCTAGCCAGTCTGACAGGTGTGTAGTGGTATCTCAGAGTTGTCTTAATTTGCATTTCTCTGATTAATAATGACTTCGAGCATCTTTTCATATGGCTAGAAATAGTTTCAATTTCTTCATCTGAGAATTATCTGTTCATATCCTTTGACTATTTATCATTTGGAGAATGGCTTGATTTTTTATAAATTAGAGTCAATTCTCTATATATTTTGGAAATGAGGCCTTTATCAGAACCTTTGACTGTAAAAATATTTTCCCAGTTTATTGCTTCCCTTCTAATCTTGTCTGCATTAGTTTTGTTTGTACAAAAACTCTTCAATTTGATATAATCAAAATTTTCTATTTTGTGATCAGTAATGATCTCTAGTTCTTCTTTGGTCATAAATTCCTTCCTCTTCCACAGGTCTGAGAGGTAAACTATCCGGTGTTCCTCTCATTTATTTATAATTTCATTCTTTATGCTTAGGTCATGAACCCATTTTGATCTTATCTTGCTGTACAGTGTTAAGCGTGAGTTGATGCCGAGTTTCTGCCATACTAGTTTCTAATTTTCCCAGAAATTTTTGTTGAACAGTAAGTTCTTATCCCAAAAGCAGGGGTCTTTGGGTTTGTCAAACACTAAGTTGCTATAGTTATTGACTGTTTTGTTCTTTGAACCTAATCTATTCCACTGATCAACTAATCTATTCCTTAGCCAATACCAAATGGTTTTGGTGACTGCTGTTCTATAATATAATTTTAGATCTGTTATAGCTAAGCTGCCTTCATTTGATTTTTTTTCCATTAATTCCCTTGAAATTCTTGACCTTTTGTTTTTTCCATATGAATTTTGTTGTTATTTTTTCTAGGTCATTAAAATAGTTTTTTGGGAGTCTGATTGGTATAGTGGAGAAACTGAAAATTTAAGATATTTCACTGTTGTTCAGTTATTTCAGTGGTGTCCCACCTTTGTGACCACATTTGGGATTTTCTTGGATACTAGAGTAGTTTACTATTTTCTTCTCCAGCTCATTTTATGAATGAGGAACTGAGGCAAATGGGGTTAAATGACTTGCAGGGTCACACAGTTAGTTAATATCTAAGCCTAGATTTGAACTCAGGATCTCCTGACTCCAAGCCCAGTGCTCTATCCACTACTCCCCCTACCTTCCCAAAGTTATATATATATAAAGTTAAATTCAAAATACAGTTCTTAGGAGGCAGAAAAGAAGACTGTGGGCCATGTAGTAAATTCAGTGAAGTCAGAGAATGCCCTCTAGCCTTTAGAGTACTTAATAATTGGGTTTGTAGCTTTCCAGTCTTTTACCATATTATTCCCCTTGATGTTCTACAATCCAGACATACTGAATGTTGTGTTGTTCTTCATATATATTGATCCTATTTTCTTTTCTCCACTTTGGTTGTTCCCCCTTACCTACAATGTTTTCCTTCCTCACCTCTGACTCTTAGAATCCTGGCCTCCTTTCATTGTCAAATCAAATGTTATCTTCTGAAGAAAGCCTTTTCCAGCTTCCAGTACCTTTCCCTTTAAGGCTATATTCCACAGAGTTGCCTTTATCTTTGTTGTTAATCTGACTTTGACAAGCACCAAATAACATAAATATTTCCATATATAAAGAATAGAAAAAGTAGCGATCTATGAAACTAGAAATCCTTATTGCATTCTGTATTTTTCCTATATAGAAAAAGTAGTGATCTATGGAACTAGGAATACTTATTGCATTCTGTACTTTTCCTGGATATATAATGCTTTAAATACATTTCTCCCATTAGAATGTAAGCTCCTTGAGGGAGAATCCATTATTTCCTTCTAATTTATATTATCAGAATTTAGTTCAGTGCTTATCATATTATAAGTATTTGATAAATGCTTGTTGCTTGATTGTTATCTTCATTTTAAAGAGACAGAAATATAGGCCCAGTGCCTATCAAGAATCCCCAGTCTCTTCATTCACTTTGAATCCATTTTTCTTACCATTATACCCAATTGTCACTCTAGCAATCCTAGATCCCTTCCTATACAGCAATCAATACAATATGCAAATATTTAATATAAACCACTCCAGATGATATATAGGAAAGAGTTCTTGTCATGGTTCTGATCCTGATTTTCTGGGTGACCTTGATTAAGAGATTTCCTTTTTTCTGGACTTCATTTTCTTCATATATTAAAGTGAGAGGATTGGACCCTAGTCCTGTGCACAGAGTTATAGCAGTGTCTCCATAGAAAATCCACATTATATTGTGAGATCCTATCAGTCAATAATTCACAATAATGTCTACCCAACACAGATAGAGGAAAAGGCCATGAAGCCTTCTGGGAATCGGAATGGTTTTCAGGATTGTTTATTATGAGAGGACTGGAAGGAATATAGTGAAGGACAAGGAGAATGGAAATCAGAGGTAGACACTGGTTTCTTATGGCCCCTTTGCCAACCCCCATCCTACTATCCTTCAGTTCCTCCAGCCACATCCTCTGGTTTTTGCCATTGGCAATCTTCTTTTCTTCTTAATCTGGACACACACCTCAGACATAAATCACTGTCAGCCTGAATAAATGCCGGCCTGTAAGTGCTGTAAGCACTAATGACAGCATCCATCACCAGGTGAACCACTCCATATTGAGGCAGCCAACACTATGCTCCCTACCATATGGACAGAATTCATTCTACTGTGTCCCATATCCTCATCAACATTCTCTTTTTTCTCCCTCCTCCCTGCTTTCCAACCCTGCAGGAGAGGAACAGCTGGTATGGTAGAAAAAGCCAAGAATCAGTGGACCCAAGTTCTAATCTATGATTTTCCATAAAATGGCTATATGACATTAAATGAGTATCTTCCTTCTTCTGTGAAATGAAAAAAGGGAATAAGATGATTTCCAAGTTAAGTTCCTTTCTAACAGAGCCATCTTCTCTAAAAGTCCAGATTACAAGTAAAATATATAGTTTCTTAATGGAAATGCATAAGAATAATATTTAGCATTTGTATATCATTGCTTACTCACCTTGGTTATCTCACATGATAGTAGCCAAATGGTGTAGTGGATAGAGATAGGCCTGGGGTCATGAAGACATGAATTTGTAATGCATTTGTAGTGAGATAAAAGAGAGATTAGGGTTTTTAATATTTTAATAGTGCAGAGGTTTGATTAGTCAGCTGGTTAGGTCTCTTGTCTCAAAGCACCCAGCAACTAGCAATTCCAGAGACTTTTATAGGGCTCCAACTATCAGGGAAACAAAGGCAAGGAATGGGGCAAGCAGAGGACTGGGTGAGTGGAAATTCCAGGAAAGGACCATAACTTTTTAATTCTGACAGGTTGGGGGTCAAGAATATGATCGAACAGAAGACAGGAAGTCTGAGACCAGGAGATACTCAAGCCTTTGAGATAAGCCATCTGGAGTTTTATGACTCTTTGGAATGTAAGAGTGGCCAGAGGCCCCTATTATCTCAGTACCAATGGGGCAAGGAAGGTAAGGTTGCCACCAGGGAAATTGAGACAGGGAAACAGAGGTATTATAAATCAGGGAAATTGAGGTATTACAAATTCAAATCTAGCTGTGTGACACTTCCTATCTGTGTGATCCTGGGAAAGACATTTAAGCCTGTTTTTCTCAGTTTTCTCATCTGCAAAATGAACTGGAGAGCAAAATGGAAAACCACTCTAGTATCCTTGCCAAGAAAATCAACAAATGGGATCATGAAAAGTAGAATGAAAATGGCTAAACAACAAAAATTTCATATGATCAGCTTACAAACTCTGTGAGGCAGAGTAAATGATTTTATCAGTATACATTATGTCATTCTTCTGGTCAGGAAACTTTAAGGACTCCCTATTACCCCTAAAATAAAATACAAACTCCTTTCTTTAGCATTTAAAACATTTGACAAAAGGCTCCAACGTCTCTTTCCTGCAACATTTCACACAAATTCTAATCATAAAATGTCTATTCCATCCAAACTCACCTACTTGACTGTGTTCATTTATAACATTTCTCTCCTTCCTCTTTGACTTTGTAGAGGCTTAGGAAACAATCTCCTCAACTCTGCCTCTGAATCTTTAGCTTCCTTCACAGTTTAACTCAATGGCTACCTCTTCTTCTGCTCTCCTACCTGGTTTCAATTCCAAGGAACAAGCTGCCCCCAAGCTGGGAGCCCCTGCCTCCTTTTATTCATTGTTTTCCCCCATTAGATTGTAAAGTCCTTAAGGGTAAACACTATCTTCTCTTTTTATTTTTTGTCCTTTAATTTTGAAGAGAATTAATGACATCATGAATGATGTCTTGTCTCCTGTGTAAAAAAATAAAAAAGTATTCAAGCGAAGCAGAGCTGCACAAAGCATCAGTCTTATTATCTCTTCCTAAGTTTTATTAAATTCCCGTGGCATGCCAAAAATCAGGATGACTGGTAATTGCCCAAGACATGGTAGGCGATCTTGTCATCTTCCCTGTCTGACTAAGCTCTCCATAATACCTATTTTGGCTGCCTGCACAGCTCTTGAAAGAAATTGTTCTCATCCACTCATTCTGCCAAGGCAAGTCTTCATATGCTTGGGGTAGACACTCCCATAATTCACCAACACCTTTGAGGCTTTTTGTTTCCCTTCAGCCTCATTTACCTGTTAAATCTGGTTTAAACCTAGTTTACCTATTAAACTTGTTAAAATGGTGGGGCTGTTGAGCATGCTACCATTTCTTGGGAGTTCCAGGTGAGAATAGGGTGAATCACCAAAAGTAGATGAACAGCCTGGAAAGGGTGGAAAGGAAAGCCCTCATATCAGAGGTGTTAACCTTCCCTGAAAACCCTGTATATCCACATCCCTCTTTTAAAAATTAATTGTATCCCTAGTGCTTTGCACAATTCTTGACACATAGTATTTAATAAAGGTCTATTAAATTGGATTGGATTAGATTGGATTGGATTAGATAAATGGCAGAACTTTCTTTATGACAAGCACTGTGCTCAGGACTTAAAATACAGCTACATTCCCTTCCCTAAAGAGGAATGTGGAAATGTGTTTCCCAAATATGGGAAATAATAATAATTATAGGAGAGTGCTTAGCAGGGAAGGTAATTTTGCTCTGGGAAATCCCTGGGATGACTAAATTTTAATTTTATTGGGTATTTGTTTACCTATGTAGGTAGAATATCCTCTGATAGAATGTAAAATCTTTAAGGGCACAAATTATTTTGTTTTTGTCTTTGTATCTTTTACATTTTGCACTGCACCTTACACATTTGTTATTCAGTCCTTTTTGAGTCTTGTCTAACTCTTCATGACGTCATTTGGGGTTTTCTTAGCTATTTCCTTCTCCAACTCATTTTATAGATGAAGAAACTGAGGCAAATAGGGATAAGTGACTTGTTTGGGGTCACACAGCTATTAAGTATCTGAGGCCGGATTTGAACTCAGGAAGATTGAGTTTTCCTGACTTCAGGGAAGGCACTCTGTACCACCTAGCTGCCCTTGTCTTATACATGGCAAGTGCTTAAATATGCTAATTATAAGAATGGATTCCCATTTGAGAGATGCAGTATTGAGTATGAGAGAAGACTGGTGATCTGGAAATGTAGATTTAGAGCAAGAAACTACATTTTTTGTAGTTCAGTCCATCATTTTACATATGAGGAACTTGAAGCCCCAGAAATGAAGGGATAACTAAGTAGCAAATGCAAGAGGCAATCTTGTTCCAAACCCAGAATTGTCTTCACTGTATCATACTCTTTTCTAAATGGCCCCAGCAAGTTAGTACAGGAGATGGACTATGAGCCCAACTCTGAATTCATAGTCTAGTATTCTTTTCCTTGCACTATACTGCCTCTACATGGACCCTTGTGGCAAGAAAGTGATGGCAGGAAATTAAATAGAAGAATCAATAATAGACAATGGAGGGGGGGGAGCAAATGAACATCCTGGACCATAACTTGAAAGATGTAAGTCCTCTTTCTCCTTCTGTCTCTAACATTATATGACTTTTGGCAAATGATTTTTACTTCTTTAAAGCCTCAGTTTCCTGTTTCTAAAATGAAGGGATTGGACTAAATTTTGTAAGGTCTCTTCCAGTTATGACATTTTTTTGTTCTAATAATCTACATTATAAAACTCTTTCTAAATTTAGTATTTCATATATCTTTACATTGTATGTGCTAAGGTTTCTTTTGTCCTTGACATTATAGTATTCTGGAGTACTTCAGGCAGTTCTAGGGCTGAGTCAGTAGTAAAGAGGCTGCTGGTGGGGCAGAGTGGGAAGATCTGGTTGTTGAAAAAGCTGTTAGAAGAGGTAAAGGTTTCCAGCAACCTGGCACAGACTAGAGCTGTGAGTCCTTTTTTTTTTCACCAGCAGCAAATTCACTTGCAAATGAAAATAAATAAAAGTTTATTGAAATATGAAATTGCAAATGGAAATGGCTGGTTTGGGCCCTTTGCAGCAATTATGCAAACGGCATTTGTTGTCTTGTTTTTATATGCAAGTAAAAAGATACTTTATTTTTGCAATTTATTTACTCAGGGAAGCTCAGTCTGGCTTCTTGCTTTACATACACCTCTTGGCAGCCTTTCCCACCCAATTTTCCATGTAACCTTGAGGCCAAGAGGGGTTCATTACTCACCTAAAGTCACCCAGAAAAATACTTAGATACCGATTGCTAAAATCACAGCCCTAACTTTGCCAAGAGGACTCTAATGCAAGGCCCTACTCTCAGAACAACTTCCAGTTAAATTGTTTATGGAGCTATGGTGGGGAATACAGGCCATCCACCATCCATGCTCCTTTGCCTCTACAACCTATATGAAAAACTTGGTACCTGAAAAGAGAGAATCATAGAAAGTCAGAGCTAGAAGAGACCTGAGAATAGAGAATTTTACAGCAGGAAGGAGATTTTAATGGTCCCTTATTCCAATATCTTCAATATCCAAATGAAGGAACTGAGGCCTGGGGAAGAAGACTCCCTCCACTTCACAAAGGGCTATGTAGCATAAGAATTTTGCCATTTACTCTGCTGCATATCATCCCTTACCTCCCCCACACACACCTTTACCCATCAAGAACAGTTATCCTCCGAAGTGATTTACCCAGCTCTTTTCTCCTAGCACACACATATATTTGAAGAAATCAATTAATCATCCTTGAGACTCTGATCTGGGGCTGAGCTGTACTGATTATTGGCTAAGTGAATGAATACTCACTTCAACTCAGGATACCTAGTTAGTTGGAGACCGTACTTCAGGAATTCACCAGCATGTCAGGACCTACCCAGTTCATTTGTCCTCTTTCATGGGTACCCACTTGCTCTTGCCTTCTACCTCAAAATGCCTGACAAAATGTATTTGATGGGTTTCTAGCCTTTATCCATTACCCCCATAGCCCTAGCCTTTCTGTTTAAAATCCCCTATTCAATAAGAAAGGAAATACGTTCTGAAGTTTGCCACATAGAGGTACATAAAAATATTAATTCAATGGAATAATATATTTATTTACCAACTTCCATGACTAGTTTTTTGTGACCCTTGGTGGGGGGTGCTTCTGGGTAGGAATGCTTGGCAAGATCAAACCCCCTTCCCTAGACATAGCATGCCAGAACACACGTTCCTTGAGAACAGGGATTGTGTCACCATATTACTTTTGTCTTTGTATTCACAATGCCAATTTACTAGGCATTGTAAACTGCTTGGAACACAGTAGGCACTTAAACATTTGATTGTTAATTAGTTGATTTATATCATTTAGTAGTAAAGACAACATTAGATCATAACTCTCTTGTCTCTTAGACCAGTGCTCTTTCACACTAATTTCCACTTTACTGCACATAGTTTGGCAGCTGGATGCACAGTGGACAGATAAAGCCCTGGGCTCAGAGTGGGAGTAAACTCAGACATTTACTAGTTTTTTGAACCATGACAAGTCACTTAAAGTCTGTTTGCCTTAATTTTGTCAACTGAAAAATGGGAATAAAAAATAGCATCTCTCTCTCTCTCTCTCTCTCTCTCTCTCTCTCTTTCTCTTTTTCTGGGTGTGTGTGTGTGTGTGTGTGTGTATGTGTGTGTGTGTTTGTATGTGTGTGTATGTGTGTATTCCAGGGTTGTGAGGATAGAAAAAGATAGCATTTGTAAAACACTTAATATAGTGTCCAGTACAAAGGTGATAGAAAGTACTTAATAAATTATTTTGTCCTCTTTTTCTTCCTTCCTTCCTCCCTCCCTCCCTCCATCCTTTTCTTCTTTCCTCCTTCCTTCCTTCTTCTTTCCTTTCTTCCTTCCTTCCTTCCTTCCTTCCTTCCTTTCTTTCTTCTTTCCTTCCTTCCTTCCTTTCTTCTTTCCTTCCTTCCTTCGCTCCTTCCTTCCTTCCTTCCCTTCCTTCCTTCCTTCCTTCCTTCCTTCCTTCCTTCCTTCCTTCTTTCCCTAACCTAGATCTCTCTACAACTACTAGATTACTTTCTGTCTCAGTCACATGTAGGGCAAATCTTCTAGGCCTCATTTCTTGAATTTCTAAACATGAGTCCATTGCCTAAGGCTGTCCCTCTGCTAAACCATGAAGTAGGAGACATCTGCCTCAGGCTCCCTCTGTGTTCCCTTCCAGCACTACCCTTGCAATGTACACCAGTCTCTCCTCCATGATATCTCAGTTATTCAGCTTCCTAATGCATTCCAGGCCTCCTACTGTCATTGTGCTCACATGATTCTCTTCCTTTCCTCTTTCTCTTCTCATTTCAGAAAACACACATCTCATTCATCTATATGTCCTGATAGGGATACTGGGAACTCTTATTCTAGTTAGCTATGTTCTAGTCTGGTTTTTGTGGGTGATTATGGCAAACAGTACCTGGGATAGGCAATTTCTTTCTAGGGAGGAGAAACACAATCCAAGTTAAGATTCAAATGAGATAAGTAAAAAAAAAAATCCATGGGATTGAAACAGGAGCAAAGGAAATAAATCATAAGAACAGAGAGATTCACACATGAACATAATACCTTAATATGTATAATGTACCTTTCTTTCAATAAACCTATGAGATAGACAGTGCAATTATTAAAATCCCTATTTTATAGATGAGCAAAGTGAGACTTGAGAGACATTATGCTACAATGAAGGAAACAATAGATTTGGAGTAAGAGGACCTGGATCTAAATTCCAGCTTTGTTTCTTATTATATACTTAAACTTTGAAAAGGGCAGGTAAGTAGCACAGTGGCTAGAGCACTGGGCTGGGAAGCAGCAAGATTTATCTTTTTGAGTTCAAATTCAATCTCAGATACTAATTGTGTGACACTGGGAAAGTCATTTAATCCTGTTTGCCTTAGTTTCCTCATCTATAAAAGGAGAGAAGGAAATGACAAATTACTCCAGTGTCTTTGCCAAGAAAACCCCAAATGGGTTCCTCAAGAGCAGATATAATTGGAAAATGAATGAACAAAAACTTGGAAAAAATAATTTAAGCTCACTAGGCCTAAATTTTTCTTCTGTAAAATGAGAGAATAAACTAAATGAATAGTGTGTTTCCCCTCTTTTGTTCTCAATTAAGTACTCAGGGTCTTGAGTATTTGAGTTCAGATTTGAATGCAGATTTTCTCTACTCAAATTTAGCATCAAAATGAAAAATACAGAGACTGTTGTAATGCCAAATATTTTTCTTATGTAACTTCTTCTCTTAATGTTCTGGTCTTTTTTTGTGGTGGGTAGTATATAGTCTTGGTGTGATTGCAGATATATCTGCTATTTCCCCTTCTGAACCAAGTGGGATTGTGGATTTAGGATGAGACTTTAGATAAAGAAGATAAGGTATACACATAAAAATAATATACACTATGAAAAAAATTAATATTGAGGAGAACAAATAGCAAAGATTACAGAAGTTCAAAAAAAAAGGGAGTCAAAATGGCTTAGATTATGCAGAGAAGATTTCCTGGAGAAGGCAAGATTTGGACTGGACCTTCAAAAATGTGCAGGGTATATCTTGCTTTTCAAGGCCTTGAAACAGGACATGTTGGAGTATGAAGTTAGGGACAAAAGACTTTTGATTTTGGAACTGTGGATTAGTCATGAGAAAATAAACTGTAATTAACTTAATGGAAAGTCACAGAAAGGAGGGAACTATTATTAGGCCACAGGAACCAAAGGGCAGACTAAGAACAGGTCAGAATAATGATCAAATGTCCTGGTAGATATAAAATATCAAATAGATTAATTTTAGTATAGATTTGTTCACAGTGATGGACCTGAATTTCAGGACGATGAGACAAGGGTAAAAACAAAATTACCAGAGTTTAATGAGAAAGGGGGAGCATCAAGAAACTAGAATACCTGTCAGGAAAATCAGTATAAAATCATCAGGAGAGTATGAGATATCCTTAATAGTGAAATAAGAGTGCTGACCAAGTTTGGTGTTATTTTAAGGGACAATTCTAAGGCTTGGGAAAACTGAAAATGACCATAGATAAGTAAAGGCAAAGAGAGGAGTGAGAGAAGAACTCCAGAAAGATACAGATGCAGATAATAGGAGAGTTGTGGTGGTAAAGGTACTGATAAACACAAAGGAACAAAAGTAGGAACATTTCCCAAGAAGAGAAAAGGGTGTCCTCAGCTGAGACTTAGAAGTAACTGTGACCTAATACCTAGATGCAGAATCTAGAATTCCTTGATCACATGCTTCACCTGAGTTCTTATTATCTATCTACCCTTTGCAATTATGTTGTGCAATGAATACTGAGTCCCTGGGCTGGAAGAATTCTCTTAACACTCTCAATATAAATTTCTGCCAAGCAGCATTTCTGGCTAGATCATAATTCAGGAGCCATTAATCACCAGCCCAGCCTTCAGGCCTCTACAGGGGCTTGGGAGTTAATAAAGATTTCTTAGAGAAAAGAAAAAGTTTTTCAATATATTTCCAAATATGATATATATCTGATTGTCTTAAAATAAGCAGCTGAGTACTGTGAGTACATCATTTCCAAGTGGGTCTAGGGTAGAAAATAGAAAAAAATCTGTCATATAGATTGAGTCTTCCTCAATAACACCTTGTACATAGGTGAAATAGGTAGACATACATTTGGTTTGAGGCAACCTTGGACAGCGAAAAGACAGACTGAGAGTAGGAAATCTGGGGTCCAGTATTTAATCTTTCACTATTTCACAATATGACCTTGATTAATATATTCACATTTCTACGGCTCAGTCCTCTCTAAACTGAATAGGTTGGATTAGATAATCACAAAGTACCTTCCAATTCTGACATCTTATATTTTTAGGTATCTCTTGTCACTGAGCTCTATGGTCTAAGATCTCTAACATTCTATAATTCTATAACCTGTGCTATGATGGACAGGTTTCTCTGATTAAAATAACTTCTCCTTCTCCCCCCTCTTGACTGAAAATTCTACCACTAAGGATTCATGGCTTTGGATCTTGGAGGCTTTCCAGTTTTAAGGGACTCCTGGTTCCACAAAAATATACCTTTGGAAGAAAGGAAGAAATTATCTGCTTTCATTTTTAATATAGACTAAGTTACTACTGCTAGTGAAGAATATATCCTTATGGTAGCTTAATAGGACTGTTGGGTTTAGAGCCAGGAAGACTTAGATTCAAATACTGCATCAAATGTTCTAGTTCTGAGACACTGGGCAAGTCACTTATTCTCTCTCAGTCTCAGTTTGCTTTTCTATAAAATGGAGATAATAATAACACCTACCTCACAGTGTTCTTGTGGGGACCAAATGAGATATCATATGAAAAGAGCTTTGTTAACTTTAAGGTATTCTATAAATGCAATTAACATTTTGTAACTGGAAATCTGAACTGGTTTCTTAGAGGGAAGAAGTGTGGACACCATAAGGAAATAAGGGTTTCTAAAAAGGGAGAAGAGAAGGCAGTTAGGGACAAATTTTTCTAATTTCTCAACCCTGAATTGTGATAGCCTTGGTTATATAGAACTAACCGTTTCTGATTTTAGGAGGAACAGAACCAGAGGGGTAGGATAGAAAACATCCTTTTTCTTTGCCACTTTGCCCCCTATAAATCATGCTTCAAAATATAGGAATATATTATACTTCCTACTACTACATGAAAGAAAGTTGTATTTATTTTCAGAAGATAACTGGGTTGGAATCCCAAATCTAACATATTAATTATGTGACCCTAAACAAGTTATTAAACTCATTGAGAATCCATTTACTTTTCTTTAAAATATCCATCGCAATTAAACTAACTCTCAGGAATCGTGAGAAAAGTATTTTATAAACATTTAAGTGAGGTATTTTCTTTCATTGGGAGAGATTCTGTCATCCTCTGATGAAAAATTTTCAGTGACCCCCATTGCTTCTCAAATTTAAAATCCATATGCATATCATTTAAGATCGTCTACAATCACTTTATATTTTCAGTCTTATCTCTTATTACTGTTGCCTTTGAACTATAAATTCCATCCACACTGGACTACTGCTTAACAACTAATTATTAACCATTTATCATACACCTATTTTGCATAGCCTCCTAGTTAGTGGTCTTTGTAGACATTGTTCCCTATGCCTTAAATATTGTTCTTCTTTTGTCAAATTCCATCTCCAGCTCAAATGCCATCTCCAAGAAATATTTCCTCCTTGCCATTCAGCATGTACTTTGTATCTCCCCACAACATTTTATTTTATCTTTCCAATTCACTTATCATACATTATTATATATTCTAATTGCTTGTATTTGTTTTGTATCTCCCAACTAGATTCTAAGCTTCCATGAGGGCAAGAAATGCATTTTATTTAAATTTTCTATGAAAAAGCTTTGTTGTACAATGGACTTGGGGTCAGGAAGACCTGAGTTCAAATTCACCCTCAAGCACTTACTAGCTTGCTTCCTTAATTAGTTAATCAATATATGTACTTACTCGATAAATCACTTATCTACTCTCTGCTTTAGTTTCTTCATCTGTCAAATAGTATAATAACTGTACCTCCTAGGGTTATTTTGAGAATAAAATATTTGCAAATCACATTGCAAACCATAACACATCATATAATTTCAAGCTGTTATTCTAGATACAAGGCTTCTTATAGGTTTCTGTATAGAGTAGCATTTTAATAAATAGTTGTTAAAGAATAAAGGAATAAAGTCAATGGACATCTCCCTGACACTGAGGGACTGGGTATAGGGCTTCTGCTTTATGAGAAAAGAAGAAAGACTTATGCAAAAAAAGTTAAGCCAAGTTATGTAAATTTATTGACCGTTGAGGACATACCATTCAAAATGTTCTGAGAGAAGAACCAAGTATATGGATCAGGTCCTGGTGGGGTAAAAGGGGTGGGAAGGATCCAGGAAGATTTTATGGAGAACGAGGACTTTGATCTGGGTCTTAATGAATAGGTAAACTTTAGCTACATGTAGGGAGGTAGGGGGCCATTCCCATGAGGTGCTTCAAAGAAATCAAAAATCAAAAATGTAAGGCATATCCAAAGGCAGTCAGGAGACTACTCTAGTTGAAACTTGAAGTAAATAATGGAGAAATAGGAGATTAAAAAATAGAGGTACTTTCTGACAGCGAATGATTAAGTGAAACACCAAGAAAGAAAAAATACAGAAATCCAGGTGAAGAAGCAATGACCAGATATTTCCCATTTCTGAGTACAGAGTAGGGAGAAAAGAGCTTTTAGATAGCAGCTGACAAGATAGAAAAGATGAAGAAAGAAAATCTTGCTGTTAATCCAATAAAATGCAATTTTGGAGAATGATTAAGAATAGGGCACAGACTGATCTCTCTGGAATCACTTGATCAAAGTGATGCTTAGAGACAGATCATATATAAACATTACACACACACACACACACACACACACACACACACATGTACACACATCCCATCTCACCCTCAGCTCTATTTCTAGAGACAAGCATTTATTAATAAAATTTAGAACTAATAAGAACCTTGGAGATCATTTAGCAGCCCCCTGTCATTTTACAGATGAGGAAACTGTAGAAAATTAGATAATATGCCCAAGGTCACATAGATAATAAGTGGTACAACTAAGATTTGAATCCAGGTCTTCGGATTCCAAATCCAGTGCCCTTTCTTCTGTGTCATATAATCTCTTAATATGAATCTAGCATTATAATATCAATGTTGATATATTTTTATGCCAAACATATAACACTAACATTCACCTGCCATCTGCTTCCTAATTGATACAAACCATGAAGGATGCCATTTTCCAGACTCTTGGCCAGCATCACCATATCCATTCACCCTTACAAAGGGACTAACTAAGCTGTATACACAACAAAGGCCTAGGTCAAAGAAATGGAGAGAAATAGAAATGGGAAAAACAAACAGGAAGCCTACATGAAGGAGATTTTATAGGGAAAAATAGGAGAAATGGATTTAGATTTAGAGAAGAAAAGAAAAAGAGAAGAGTAGGATTTCTGAGGTCTCTTTTAATCCAACAATTTTTATAAGTACATGACTCTACAACAGTCTTGAGCAGTGCAGATTCTAATCTTGTTACCGAGTTTAGATCATGAGGTTGATACACCCCTGAGGACAGATTGACATTTTGATGCTCCTAGTTAGTGAAAACATGAACTGGGGAAGCTGCATTAACAAGCAAATAAATTTATGGTTCGCTGGCACTGAGATGAATCTTACTGTTTGGCGGCACTGTTTAAGCAGTGAAATATGTACCAAGCCAGCAGGACCAGGGTGCTCTCTGATTGACATCCTCCTTCTCTCTTTAGGATTGCTGCTGGAAAAGTGAAGAGAGGAATAAGTCTGACTTTTGCTGCATAAGCATCATTTTAGAATAAAAAAAAAGAAACCATTATTGTTGAGAAAAACAGTGGGATACTGCAGAACAAACAAGAAACCAGGGGTCTTTGCTTTTAGAAAAAGTTCAGTCACTAACTTCCTGTGTGACTAAGGAAAAAGTCACATAATCTCAATGGGTTTTGGTTTTATTATCTGTAAACTGAGTATTTTGAACTAGGTGGTCTCCAAAGTCCCTTTCAGTACTAATACTGGATTTTTTAACATTCTAAATTCAAAGATTACATTCAACTCTAACATTCTATGTTCCAGAATCTTCTGTTCTAAAGTGCTTTTCAGGTCTAATGTTCTAAGTTGCAAGGTTGCTTCCAACATTAACACTTTATGTCTAAGGCCCCTTCTAGGTTTAAATTTCTGCGATTCTATAACACACAAGTACAATAGAATATTCACCACGACAATTAGATAATCATTTAATAAGTGCATAAGGACAGGGACTGGATAAAAATGAGAGAAAGGGCATAGTCACCTAACTCAATTTCAGATGTAGAAATATTAAGTCTCGTCTGAATCCTGAATCCCACAGGTTTTCATGACAAAAAAATTTCTTCTCCAAAATGATGTTTATGCAGCATAAGCCAGGCTCTCTCCTCCCCTTCAGCTTGGTCAATTATTCCAAATGTAAGCATATATTTTAGGAAGCCATCAAAACAATAGTCCTAAAAGTAGAACTCTCCAACTCTATAAAAATCTCCCAGGCAAAAGTATCTTTCCTGCTAAAAATTTGCAATATTATCTGTAGCCAAGGATTCTTATCAAGACCCTTCCTAAGTAAAGTTAAGAAAGTCTAGCCCACTTATGGCTTTTGATAATATGAAAGTTGGAGATAGAATCAGTATTAATGAAATGTTGAGATGTCATGGATAAGGAAAGGCAGCTCAAAGAAGCGGGGGAGGATCTAAACAAAAGAAGCAAAGTTATATGATGGAAAGAACACTGATATTGCAGGCAAAAGATTTAAGTTTGGTGTCCATGCTCTGACTTTTTCTACCTGTGTGACATTGGAGCAAGACATTTGGATTGAAATGAAATGAAAGAGTTAGATTGGATTGTTTTCTATTTTCCTTCCAACTCTAGAGGTGTGATTTCTGAAGAGAGAAAAAATGTTTTAGTTAGAAACACCGGGGAAATATTTTTGATTTAGTTGTTTTGATTCTATATAATTCTTCAAGCACCATGCTAGACACTGGAGGAGATGTAAATATACATAATGAGAATAGTTCCTAAAATTGAGAGATTAGTGGTGATGGTGGTGGTTGGAGGAGTGGGGATAAAATAAGAATTAGGCACAGAATGTGAATGTCTAAATACAAAGTAGTAATATAGAATTTTAGACATGGATGAAATCTTTTAGTTAAATTGAGAACTCCTCTGCTCATTCCTCTTAGAGGTAGTACAATGCAAAGAGCATTTACATAGGAAATGTGAGGGGCAGGATTTAAACCCCAAAATTTTTGCTTCAAAGGTAAGAGTCTTTACACTATACTACACTACTTATATTTGGGAAGGACCTTGAAGGAAACAAAAAAAATCGTTTTACCAGTGAAGCAAAGATCCCTGTAGGAAAACATGATATGGCATTTCCAGAAAAAGAGATCCCTGCTTAAGAGAAGTTTCTTTCACAATAACAGAAACTATGATGATGATGATGATGGTGATGATGATAAGAATATTATGACAACATAAATAATCATGTCAGCTTTCTATAGCACTTTATAACTTATAAATTTCTTTTCTCAAATTGTCTTTTTGTTGTAGGTAATGTATGCTTATGCCCATTTTATAGATGAGGAAAATATTTCCTGATAATTTCGAATATCCAAAAGATATTTCATCATAAGTCCTTCAGAATAGTCGTGCATCATTGTTTTGCTGAGAATTGCAGTCATTCATAGATGAGCATCCCAGAATATTATTTTATACATAGCACATTCACTTTGCTAGAGTTCATAGAGGACTTCCAAGATTTTTCTGAGAGTATCCTGCTCATCATTTTCCATAGAACAATAATACTTCATCATAATCACATACCACAATTTATTTAGCTATTCCCCAATCAATGGTTATCCCTTCAGTTTCCAAGCTTTTGCCCCAAGAAAAGAGCTGCTATAAATATTTTTGGACATACACATTCTTTTCTTTTTATCTTACATCTCTTTTGGAATTCATATCTATTAGTGATATAGATAGCTCAAAGAATATGCATGATTTTATAGCTCTTTAAGGATATCTTTTGATTTTTATATCATATCTTTTAATCATTTATAAGTTGGAACATGGGTCTTATTTTTAATAAATGTTACTCAATTCCCTTTATGTCTGAGAAATGAGGTCTTATAAAAAATTTGCTTCAAAATTCTTATTATAATTGTTATTATTAGCTGTATTTTCTTCTATTTATTCTATTCTCTTTCCTTTCACCCTGTCCCTCCTCAAAACTGTTTTGCTTCTGACCAGTGCCTCCCCTAATGTGATCTCTCTTCTAACATCCTCCCTCTTTCCCATTTCCCATTTCTTTCCTATTTTACTGCAAGGTAAGACAAATTTCTATACTCATATTGAATATGTATGTTATTTTCTCTTTGAGCCAGTTATGATGAGAGTAAGGTTCATTCACTTGTTCTCTACTCTCCCTCTTTCCTTGAAGTGTAAAAGTATTTACTTGCCTCTTTTAATGACAAATAACAATTGCACTTCTCCCTTTCCCTTTCTCTTAGTACATTCCTTTCTCACCCCTTAATTTCATTTTTTACATGTTATCTCTTCATATTCAACTCACACCTGTACCCTCAGCCTATATATACTCCTCCTATAGTAATGCCATAATAATGAGAAAGTGCTAATGAATTAAAAGTATCATCCTCCCATATAGGAATGCAAAAAGATAAACTTTATTAATTCCCTTATAATATCACTTCCCTGATTACCTCCATACACTTCTCCATGTTCTATATTTGAAAAATTAAATTTCCCATTCAGCTCTGGTCTTTTCCTCATGAATGCTTGAAAATCCTCTGTTTCATTGAATGATCATCTTTTCCTCTGAAGGATTATATTCAGTTTTTCTGAGTAGGTAATTCTTGCTTTTAATTCTGGCTACATTGGTCTTGTAATATATTCCAAGTCCTCAACTCCTTTAATGTAGAAGCTACTAAATCGTGTGTTATTCTTACTGTGGCTCTGTTATACCTGAATTGTTCTTGTTTGTATGAAAGATGAGGTTTAGGATTTCTTTTTGATCATGACTTTCAGGTAGAGCAATAATTTTTAAATTATCTCTCCTGGATCTATTTTCTAGGTCAGTTGTTTTTCCAATAAGATATTTTATGTTTTTTTTCTATTTTTTTAGTTTTGTTTTATTGTATCTTGATTTCTTATGAAGTCATTAGCTTCCATTTGCTCAATTCTGGTTTTTAAGGAATTATTTTTCTCAGTGAGCTTTTATATCTCCTTTCCCATTTGGCCAATTTTGCTTTTTTAAGACATTCTTCTCCTCATTACCTTTTTGTATTTTCTTTTGCAGGACTTTCAATTCTCTTCCTAATTTTTCCTCTATCTCCTTTACTTGATTTTAGCTTTTTCATAGCATGAGACTAATTTTTATTTTTCTTGAAGACTTTGAATGTAAGAGCTTTGACTTTGTTATCTTTTTCTGAGAATATGTTTTGATCTTTCTTGTGCTAGAGTAACTCTCTATGGTCAGAATCTTATTTTTGTTTCTGCTTATTTTTCTAGCCTATTACTTGGCTTTTCCCCTTTGTTAAGAGTTGGACAGTGCATTGTCTCAAAGTGCAGAGATTTTCTACAGCTGTTATCAGAGCTCCTTCTAGGAAGATGATCTTTTCCATCCTGGAATTGTTGGGTGCCTCTGTGTAATGATAAGATTTAGTATGCTAAAACAACAGTCTTTCCTCAGTGCTAGTAAAGAGAACTTCTGTGAATGAGGATTCTAGACATTGCCACCATTACTATTGCCCACTTCCACTCTTGGTTTGCATATTTCTCAAAACCCTCTCAATCCAACCTTTTCTGTTGATTTCCAAGTCGTCTTTGGTGTCTCTAGGCTGAGAGGTCTAGAAACTGCTGATGCTGCTGGTGTTCAGAGATTCATTCCTGTTTTACTAGTGCCCTTCAGGGGCTGGATACAGGCTGGGGCCAGGGCTGGGGCTGTTCTGGCATAGCCTGCCCTGAAACTACATGTTACACTCCCATCCTAGTGTCACAGACTTTTCCTGTTTACCTATTAAGTTTCCTTCAGCGGGAAAATGTTCTACTTCATCTTTTTGTGTATTTTTTTTTTTTGCATCTTATATATTTATTTATTTTTAATAGATATTACTTTATAAATCATATTGGAAAAGAAAAATCAAAGCAAAAGGGAAAAATCATGGGAGATATTAAAAAAATTAAAAAGAAGTAACATAGCATGTGTTAATTTATATTCAATCTCCTTAGTTCTTTTTCTGGTTGCAAATGGCATTTTCTATCCAAAGTCTATTGGGATTGCTTTTGATCACTGAACCAGTCTTTCATAGTTAATCATTTCATATTCTTGCTCTTATTGTGCACAATGTATTCCTAGTTCTGCTTGTTTCTCTCAGCGTCAGTTCATGTACATCTGTATAGACCTTTCTAAAATCACCTTGTTCATCATTTTTTATAGAACAAAAAATATTCCATTATCTTCATGTACCACAGATTATTCAGTCATTCCCCAACTGATGGGCATCTACTCATTTTCCAGTTCTTTGCTACCACAAAAAAGTTGCTACAAATATTTTTACACATGTGTGTCATTTTCCCTCCTTTATAATTTCCTTGGGATACAAGTCCCAGTAATGGAGCTACTAGGTCAAAGGGTATGCACATTTTTACAGCCTTTTGGGCATAGTTTCAAACTGGTCTCCAGAATGGTTTGATCATTTCACAATTTCACCAACAATGTATCAGTGTCCCAGTTTTCCTGCATCTCTTCTAACATTTATCATTATTTTTTCCTATTATCCAATCAATCTGAGAGGTGTGAGGTGGTACTCCAGAGTTATTGTAATTTACATTTCCCTAATGAATAGTGATATAGAGCAGTTTTTCATATAACTGTAAATGGCTTTAATTTTGTCATCTGAAAATTGTTTGTATCCTTTGAGCATTTACAAATGGGGAATGACTTGTATTCTTATAAATTTGACAGAGTTCTTTTTTTATATTTTAGAAATGAAACCATTATCAGAAACACTAGCTATAAAGATTTTTTTCCTAACTTAGTACTTCCCTTTTAATCTTGTTTCTGTTGGTTTTGTTTGTGAAAAATCTTTTCAATTTAATGTAATCAAAGTTGTCCAATTTGTGTTTCAGAATGTTCTCTAATTCTTCTTTGGTCATAAATTACTCCCTTCTCCAAAGATCTGATAGGTAAATTATCCGTTGATCTCCTGATTTTTTTACGGTATCATGATTTATGCTCAAATCATGTAGCCAATTTGACCGTATGTTGGCATGGGGTGTAAGATGTAAGTCTATGCCGAGTTTCTGACATATTATTTTGCAGTGTTCCCATCAATTTTTGTCAAAGTGAATTCTTATTCCAGATGCTGGAGTTTGGTGGTTTATCAAATAATAGATTAGTATAGGCCTTGATTATTGTGTTGTATGTATCTAAACTGTTCCACCAATGCACCACTCAATTTCTTAGCCAGTACCAAATGGTTTTGATGACTATATTATGTACTTGTAATATAGTTTTAGATTTGGTACTATTTAGACACCATGCTTTGTATTTTATTTTCATTAATTTCCTTGATATTCTTAATGCTTTGTTCTTCCGGATGAATTTTTTTATTACTTTTATACTTGTATAAAATAATTTTTTGGCAGTTTGATTGGTGTGGCATTGAAAAAGTAAATCAATTTAGGCAGAATTGTCATTATTATTATATTAGCTCAGTCTATCCATGAGCAATTGATATTTTTCAAATTGTTTGGATCTGACTTTATTTGTGAGAGAAATGTTTTCTAATTGTGTTCATATAAGTTTGGGGTTTGTCTTAGCAGGTCGACTCCCACGTATTTTATTTTGTCTATAGTAACTTTAAATGGAATTTATCTTTCTGTCTCTTATTGATGAGCTTTGTCAGTAATACATAGAAATGCTGATGATTTGTGTAGGTTTATTTTATATCCTGCAACTTTGCTAAAGCTGTGAATTGTTTCCAGTAGGTTTTGGGATGATTTTCTAAAATTCTCTAAATATATCATCATATCATTGCAAAGAATGATGATAGTTTTATTTCTTCATTACTTATTCTAATTCCTTTAATTTCTTTTTCTTTTCTTATTGCTAAAGTCAACATTTCTAATATAATGTTGACTAATAGTGGTGATAATGAGCATCCTTGTTTCACCCCAATTTTATTGGGAATGTGTCCAACTTTTCTCCATTACAAATAATGCTTGCAATAGATTTTAGATATATGTTGCTTATAATTTTAAGGAAAGTTCTCTTTATGTCTATGTTCTCTAGTGTTTTTAGTAGAAACAGGTGCTGTATTTTGTCAAAAGTTTTTTTTTTTTTCTGCATCTATTGAGATTATTATATGATTTCTGTTGGTTTTGTTTATGATATGGTCAATTATGGTACTAGTTTTCCTGATATTGAACCAGTCTTCTATTCTGAGATAAATTCCATTTGGTTGTAGTAAATTATGCTGCCTATAAGTTGCTATAATCTCTTTGCTAACATTTTATTTAAAATTTGGCATCAATATTTATTAAGGAGATTGGTCTGTAATTCTCTTTCTCTGTTTTAGGTCTTCTTAATTTAGGTGTTAGATTGTCAGACTTGCTGCTCTACAGTTAGGCAAAATAGCTCCTAATTCTTGCTCTAATTTCTTTCTTTCTTTTTTTCTAATCAAATTATCCATTTTGTTGGTTTTTTTCATAAAACCAACTCTTATTTTTATTTATTGGTTTATTAGTTTTCTTAGTTTCAATTTTATTAATATCTTTTGGGTTTCAGAATTTCTAATTTGATATTTAATTGCTGGTTTTTAATTTATTCTTTTTCTAGCTTCTTTAGCTTCATGCTCAATTCAATGATCTCCTCTTTCTCTATTTTATTCTTGTAGCTATTTAGAGATATAAAATTTCTTCTAAGAACTGATATAGGTTTTGCTATGTTGTCTCATTACTGTCATTCTCTTGAATGAAATTATGGATTGTTTCTGTGATTTGTTGTTTGACTCACTCATTTCTTAGAAATAGATCATTTAATTTCCAATTTGTTTTTAGTCTATCTTTCCCTGGCCCTTTATTGAATATAATGTTTATTGCATTGTGGTCTGAAAAAGAAGCTTTTATTATTTCTGTATTTCTACATTTAATTGTGAAGTTTTTATGCCCCTTTTTTTATGTGTGTGAAGGTGTCATGTACTGCCAAGGAAAAGATATATTCCTTTCTGTCCCTATTCAATTTCCTGCAGGGGTCTATCATATTCAGGTTTTCTAAGAATCTATTAACCTCCCTAGTTTCTTTCTTGTTTATTTTGTGATTAGATTTGTCTGATTCTGAGAAGGGAGGTTGAGGCCCCCACACATTTAATATTCTTACTACTTCATTTTTTGTTACTCTTTATCCAGATGTATTTCCCTTCCTTATCTCTTTTAATAAGATCTATTTTTATTTTGCTTTATCTGAGATCAGAATTGCTACCTCTGCTTTTTTTTTTTTTACTTTAGCTGAACTATAATAAATTATGTTCTAGCCTTTTACCTTTACCCTGTATGTGTCTCTCTGTATCAAATGTGTTGTTTATAAACACGATATTGTAGAACTCTGTTTTTCAGTTCACTCTGCTATTTGCTTCCATTTTATTGGAGAGTTCATCAGATTCACAGTCACAGTTATGATTACCAGCTTTATATTTCCCTCCATCCTATTTTCTTCCCTGTGAATACTTTGTTCTCTCTTTCCACCCTGTCCTTAGTCCTGTTTTTTTACCCATTCCACCCCGAACCTTATCTCCTATCATTCCTCCCCCTTCTCTTAGTGGTTTTTTAAACCCACTCCACCCTACCCCTTATCTTCTATCACCTTTCCCTTCCTCTTACCTTTTCGCCTAGTTTTTCTGCCCTCTCTTTTATCCTGCCCCCCTTTTCTAATCTCTTTTTTCTTCTACTTTTTTATAGGGGTAGATTAATTTCTATGCCCAACTGAATAATTAAGTTATTCCCTTTTAGAACCTAAACTAAAAAGATCAAACTTCAGACAATGGTCATTCCTCTCCCTTTTCCCCCTCAATTGTAATAGGTCTGTTTTGCCTTTTAGTGTGAACTAGTTGTCCCATGATACCTCTCCTTTCCTCTTTTTCAAATACAGACCTTCTATCTCTTAATGTTTTTTCTTTGATATCATATCAGTCCATTCACAACCACACTTTCAGTCCATGTGAGGACCCCCTCTGTCTGCCCCAGTGATACAGTTGTCAAAAGTTACTGATATTGTTTTCCCATCCATAGATGTAAACAATTTAATCTTTAAATAAAATATATTTCCCCTATTTACTTTTCTATGTTTCTCTTGAGTCCTGTGTTTTAGATTAAAATTTGTTTAGTTCTGTTTTTTTTTTTTTCCGAAAATGACTGCAAGTCTTTTACTTCATTGAAATTCCATTGACTTGGCTGAAAGATAATTCTAAGTTTCACTGGGTAATTAATTCTTGGTTATAACCCTACATCTTTTGGCTCCTGGAATATGGTATTCCAGGTCCTTCGTTTTTTTTTATTTTAGAAGCTGCCATATCCTGGGCAATCATGACTGTTGCTCCTTTATATTTGAATTGTTTTTGTCTGGCAGCTTGCAGTTTTTTTCCTTGAGGTTGTAGTTCGGGAGTTTCACAATAATGTTCCTTAGGATTCTCCTTGTGGGATCTCTTTCTGAAAGTTACTAATGGATTTTTCAATGTCTATTTCCTCTTCTGCTTCTAGAATATTGGAGTAGTTTTTCTTAACGATCTTTTGAAGAATGCTATCTGGGCTCTTTTTCTGATTATGGCCTTCACGTAGGCCATTAACTCTTAAATTGTCTCTTCCAGATCGATTTTCCAGGTTGCTTGTTTTGCCAATGAGGTATTTCACATTTTTCTACCTTTTTCCCTCTTATCTTTTGTTTGACTGATCTCTTTCTGTCTCATAGAGTTATTAGCTGCCATTTGCCCTGTTCTAGTTTTTAAGATGTGGTTTTCTTGTTAGCTTTTGTATCTTTCCGTTTGTTTAATTCTACTTTTGGTATTGTTTTCTTCAATTTTTTTTCTTTCCTTTTTCAAGCTTTTGACTCTCTCATTCATATCTCTCATTTACTTTCTCATTTATTTTTTTTCTACCTCTCTTATTTGGTTTTTAAAATCTTTTGATTTTAAAGCCTCTTTGACCTTGAGACCAATTCATATCACACATGACACTTTTTCCTCATGTTATTTTATGTTTTGGTTTATCCTGTCACCATAGTAGCTTTCTATGATCAAGGTTGTCCAATCTCTTTCTTTTTCTTTTGGTATTTCCCCTTTTTTTATTTTTATGGTTGAGCTCTGCTCCTGGGGTAAAGGGAGCACTTCCTGGGCAGCTCTGAGGCTTGGTTTTAAGTGAGGTCCCTTGTGTTTGCAGAGGGGAGATTTGTTTGCTCCTTTCAGGAAGAAGCCTGGTTTCCTAGAGCTTGTCTTCTGAGCTGGGACTGGAACCTGAATCACTGATTTTTTTTTTCCTTTATTGATCCAGAACTGAGGGTCTTATTTACTGATTTGTTGTGATTAAAACTTTTCACCAGCTTTCACAGTGTCTATCTGAGCTGACCTGAGCACCCTTTTCACCCCAGTGAGACTGACTTTAATTGATGTTTTTTCAGGTTATCCTGAGCTGGAGAGGGCTTTCATTCCATCAGACTGTTCAGAGGTTTGGTTTCCTGAGGTTTTCAAGGGATTTTGAGCAGCTTCCTGGCTTCACTCTGCTTTCTTGGTTTCACCCCCAGAAATCTATGTGTGTTCTGATGCTCTAAAATTTGTTTAGAGTCATTATTTAAATTTTGGGTGGTTTGGAGAAGAGGTTGGGTAGTTTCTCCCTTTACTCTGCCATCTTGGCTTCCACTCTGAAACCAGCTTTCTAAATCTAAGCGTTCTTCTAAGAACTATGCTACCTCTCTAATGCAACAATAAAAATAGTAGTCCTTTTTATTACCTAATAAAATCTTCTGAACATATAAATAAATACTCAATATTGGCAGCTACTGCCACCATTTTTCTTTCCTATGTGGTTTCTTGACAAGTGAAAAATATGAGATTAAGAAATACTAACAAGAAGTCTTCAGATCACTACACTTTATCTTAGACTTCTCAAAGCATGGCAAAGTAGAGAGAAAGGGAACTCATTTTGACCTCAAAGATGCATAAAAATACCTTCAAGCATATTTCTAGTTTCACTCATAGGCATGTTATCCCCAAACCAATCCCTTCTCCTCAAATATATGTGTACATGGAGAGAGATATATAGACAGACAGAAGCCAGAGATAGAGAGACAAAGAAATACCTGTGTATTATCAAAGGAGACCCTTGTCTCAGTGGCTTTTTTTTTTTTTTTTTTTTGCATATCACTTCTTGCTCCAATGTCTCAAATGCAAGTTGCCATCTGATTATCAAGCCCTGAGAATCAATATATCATTCAGGTAGCTCCCAAATTAAAAAGTTCTTTCATATCATCAGTCACAAAACCTGGTGAGCAGAGGTAAATACTCCCTACTCCTTAGTGAAGGCTGAACAAAATCTGGGAATTTCTGGCAAACTTTCCAATCTCTTTACAAAATCAGTAGATCACTGGAATAATGCACTTGCTAAAAGCCATCAGAATCTTCCAAAGGACCTGTGCTATTATTATTCATACACTCTCACTCTTGGCCAGGGACACTGATCAACTTCACTACTTTCTTTTACACTCAAATGAAAACAAACAAAACAAAACAGGACAATTGAGCACCTTGCTTTCTCTACCTGACAATCCCTCCCCACTTCCACAATCAAAATGAAACCTTTTTTAAGCCTTCTCAAAAACCTATTTGGAAAAATGGCAATTTCATGGGGATATACTCAAGATGGCAAAATAGAGGAAGCAATACACTTGAGTTCTTCCAACAGTCTCCACCTAACAATTTTTAAATAATCCCTCAAATCAAATTCTGGAGAAACAGAACCAACAAAGAATTTCTTTTTCAGGCCAAAACAATCTAAGAGGTCAAAAAAACAAGTCTGTGACACCATGGTGGAAATATTCCTGGGTACACATGACAGCCACACCAGTTGTAGACCTTGGAGGTGGCAACAGCAGCAGTAACAGTTCTGGAAGCTCTCAGGCAAGAAACAGTAAGAGCCTAGGGAATCCTTGTGTACCACTGTGGTCAGAACAGGGCACTGTTTGACATCTTCAGTGCCTATATACATTTCCAGATCACAATTACAGGGAAGAAAGGAGTGCTTGTGGTCACAAGGGAGGAAGCACTTATGGTCCCAAATACGGACTCTGAGGAACAGTATCATTTGCCATTGCAGGGGAGCAGTGATTATCTATCTCCAGATCATAGCATCTTTCAAGGACTTAAAATTTCTAAGCTTCCAGAATTGATTCTGAAAATAGCAGTGTAAAAGATCTGGAGCATGATACAATGCTATCTTTTTTTTTTTAAGAAACAGAGCCTAATTTTAACATAGAGTTTACAATCAAGAAATATGCTGAAAAAATTAACAACAAAAATAACAACAAAACCTTAGCATAAGAAGAGGAACTATGATGACAAGGAAAACCAAAATAAACTTAGAAAAAAATGATGTCAAAACAGCTATAAGTGAATAATTAAAGAAAAATGTAAATTAGACACAAGTCTAAAAAGATTTCCTAAAAAGCTTAAAGTTTTTTTTAAATCAAATAAGTGTTATAGGAAAAATTGGGTAAACAAATGAGAGAAATGCAACAAAATAATGAAGACAATTAAGATCTTAGAAAAAGAGATACAAAACCTTGAAGAAAGTTAACATCTTATATTGAATATATATATATATATATATATATATATATATATTGAATATATATATTATTGAACAGATTTGATACACAAGCTCACTGAAGACAAGAGCACCAGCCCTGAAGTCAGGAGGACCTGAGTTCAAATCTAGTCTCACACTCTTAATACTTCTTAGCTATGTGACCCTGGGCAAGTCACTTAACCCCAAATGCCTCAGCAATACATACATACATACGTACATACATATATATGTATAATATATATATATATATATATATATAATATGTAATAGAATATATAATATTCTAATATATTATTATATATTAGAAGTGGGTAAGTGAAAGCTAGGGACTCCATGAGAAATAAATTTTTAAAAAGTAAAATAAGAAGACTGAAAAAATAGAAGAAATTTTGAAATAACTCATTGGGAAATCAAGTCACCTGAAAAATTAGTTTGAGAAGAGATAATTGAAAAATTATTGGACTACCTGAAAGTCTTGAAAAAAAACCAACAAGGTCAAAAACATCAAATTCAGAGGATTTGTAAGGGAAAACTGCTCTTCTATCCTGGAACTAGAGTTCAAAATACAAATTTTAAAAATCCAGCAGTCACCTCCTGAAAGAGACTTCAAAATTGAAACTCCTAGGAATATTGTAGTCAAATTTCAAAGCTTCCAGGGAAAACAGAAGATATTTCAAGAAGCCAGAACAAAATCATTCATGCCCAAGGATTCAGAGTCAGAATCACACAAAATTTAGCAACTATTATGAAAACAGAGAGGAGGGGTTGGAATATTATATTGCAGAAGACAAGAATAGAGAAATACAAGCAAGAATAAGCTGTCCCACAAAACTAAGTATAATCATTTAGGAGAAAATGAACACTTAATGAAATAGAGGCTTTTAAGTTTTACTGTGGAAAAGAAGAAGAGAAAATTTGATTTCCAAATGCAAGACTCAAAGAAGCTAAGACTCAAAAGGTAAAATAAAAGGGACTTCATTATGTTAAATTGTTTACATGCCTATATGGAAAGAAGATACATGTATCTTCTAAAAACATTCTCATTATTAGGGTAGTTGGAAGGATGCTACATGAAAAGAGAACATGGAAGTGAGTGGATTGAGTTGGGATTTTTTTTTTTAGTGGATGAGTTAAAAAAAAGACTCATGAGCTGAAAAAAAAAGAAGGAAGGAAAAGAAAGAATGGATAAAATTATCTCATATAATAAAGGTTAACAAGGAAGAGTTTTTACAATGGGAGGGGAATGAGGAGGACAGACAATACTTAAACTTCACTCTTATCATAATTATTAAGGAAGGAAGAATAAACACAAAATCAGCTAGTTAAAAAAATCTATTTTAACCAACATGGAAATAGTGAGGAAAAGATATAAGAATAAAGGGAAGGGTGATAAAAGCAAGGACAGATTAAAAGACTCAGAGGTCAAAAGCAAAACAGTCTTTAGAGGAAGGGTAAAAAGAGAGAAATAAGGATAAATAGAAGAAAATAGGTTGGAGAAAAATTCATTTTGAATGAAATAAATTTACCCATAAAATGGAATCAAATAGCTGAATGGACAAGAAATCTGGAATTTGACAATATGCTGTTTACAAGAAAAGCACATGAAACAGATATACACAAAATGTCAGAATAAAAGACTGTGGCAAAATCTATTAATGCTCAGCTAAAAAAAAGAACAAAAAATGGTAGTTGTAGCAAATGATTTAAAACAAAGCAAAGGGAAGAATAAATCTAATTTAATAGAAATAAATAAGAAAGCTACATCTTGCTAGCCTTTTAAACATATTTCCATATATGTTATGTTGTACAAGAAAAAATAAGCCAAAAGGGAGGAAAGTATCAGGAGGAAAAAGCAAACACACAAACAAAAAACAAATGGTAAAAATACTATGCTTCAATCCACATTGAATCTTCATAGTTTCTCTCTGGATGTGGATGGCATTTTCCATGCCAAGTCTACTGGAATTGTCTTGAATAACCGCATTGCTAATAAGAGCCAAGTCTGTCACAATTGATCATCACATAATCTTGAGGTTATTGTATACAATGTTCTTTTGGTTTTGCTCTTTCCACTCAGTATCAATTCATGTAAGTCTTTCCAGGATTTTCTGAAATCAACCTGCTCACCATTTCTTATAGAATTAAATGAATATTTTCGAAAAATACAAACTCCCCAGATTAACAGAAGAGGAAATAGGATAATAACTTCACCCTAGAAAAAGAAATTGAGCAAGCCATAAATGAGCTTCTTAAGGAAAAATCCCCAAGACCAGATAATGCATTCTATCAAACATTTTTTTTAAATTAAGTCTAATACTATAAAAATTCTGAAAAAAATAATGAAGAAATCCAACCAAATTTCTCTTATGACATAAATATGATTTTGATATCTAAATCAGGGTGAGCAAAAATAGAACTGGAAAATGATAAGCAAATTTTCCTATAGAATATTGCAACAAAAATAAATAAAATAGTAGAAAGAAAATACAGTAATTTTAGCACATAGATTATACATTATGACCTGGTGATATTTACTCCAATATTACAGGGATGAATTAATATTAGGGAAACAATATGCATGATTGACCACATCCATAGCATAAACAACAAAAACACATTATGTTAAAATGCTAGAAAAGTCATAAATAAAAGGATCCTTTTTAAAAAATGATAAGTAGTCTCCATCTAAAACCAAATGTCAGCATTATCTGCAATGGGGAAAAACTAGAAGCTTTTCAAATAAAATTGGGGGTGAAGCAAAGATGCCCAATATAACCACTATTATTTAATGTTCTATTAAAAATGCTACAGTAGTTAGACAAGAAAGTACATTTAAGGAATTGGTAAAGGCAGTAATGAAACAAAACTATCATTCTTTGCATCTAATATGACTATATAGAGAGAATTATAAAGAATCAACTAAAAAACTACTTTAAATAATTAACATCTTCAGCAAAGTTGCAGGATATAAAATAAAATCACATAAATCATCAGCATTTTTATATATTATCAATAAAGTCTAGCAGGAAGAGACAGAAAGAGAAATTACACAAAATAACTGCAGATGATACAAAACACTTCAGAGTCGACCTTTCAAGGGACAATCAGACACTATAAAAACAAAATTGCCAAAGATTTTTCACACAAATAAAATCAAATCTAAATATTTTGATAAATATTGATTGTTCACATATAGATTGAGCCAAAATAATAAAATAATAGTTCTCACAATATTAATTTATTCAATAAGTATATGCCAATCAAACTACCAAAATTATATTATAAGATTAGAAAAAAAAATAATAAAATATTATCTACTACCAAAAAGTTAAAGAATATCAAGGGAAACTTTTTTTTTAAATGAAGAAAGATGACCTAGCAGTACCAGATCTTAAACTATATTACAAAGCAATAATTATTAAAATAATACCATACTAAAATTAGAGTGTTGGATCAGTGAAAAACATTAGATACACAATATATAATAGTAAATGATCATAGTAATCTAGTGTTTGACAAACTCCCAATCTAAGATTTTAGGACAAGAAATCACTATATGACAAAAACTTCTGGGAAAACTGGTAAGCAGTTTTGACAAAAACTAGGTATAAAATAAGCCCTAATACTAGTATAACAAAATAAGGGGAAAATTGATAAATACAAGTGATATCATAAGTAAATTAATGAATCATGTAAGATCTATGAAAAGGAAAATCTTTATGGCCAAACGACATAGTGAGGATCATGGGAGGTAACATAAATAATTTTCATTACATGAAATTCCAAATGTTTGCCACAAACAAAACTGATGTATGCAAAATGAGAAGTAAAACAGAAGATGGGGGTGGGGGGACTTGTAGCAAGATTCTCTGATAAAAGTCTCATCACTCAAATATATAAGGAATTGAGTCAGTTTACATAAAAAGGAGTCAATCCTAAAAATAGTAAATGATCAAAGAATATGAACAAGGAACTTTCAGAAGAAATCGAAATTATCAATGATCATATGAAAAATGTGTTCTAGATCACTATTGATTGGACAAATGCTAATTAAAACAATTCTTAGATACCACCTCACACCTAACATATGATATAACATGACAGAAATGGTAAATAATAAATTGGTGTGGAAAATAGAAACACTAATATGCTGTTGCTTGAATTATGATCTGGTTCAATCATTTTAGAGAACAGTTTTAAAATATCCTGAAAAAGCTATAAAACATGTATATTCATTAAGAAAAATCTTTTCTCAGCTGAATGTATTTATTTTATTATTTTCTGAATAATATGTAAATAAAAAATTTCATTTTTTGATATTTTTAATTCTAAATTATCTCTCTCTCTTACTTTCCCTTATCTTTCTTGGAGAAAGGAATCAATCTGAATATATTCTACATGTTCAGTCATTCAAAATATTTCCATACTAACTATGATGCCAAAGGGACAAAAGTATGTTTCAATTTGTATTAAGACTCCATTTACTTCTCTGAGGATCATTCAGTCTTTGGAATTATCTTAGATCATTATATTGCTGAAAATAACTAAGTCATTCACAGTTAATTGTTATACAATATTGCTGTTATTGTATACTATATTCTCCTGGTTCTGTTCATCTCTTCTCATCAATTCATATAAGTATTCTCAAATGAATTCATCCTGCTTGTCATTTCTTATAGCATACTAGTATTATATCAAAATCATATGCCATGACTTGTTCAGTTATTCCCCAATTGATGGGTATCCTCTCAAATTCCAATTCTTTGCCCAAACAAAAAGAGTTGCTATTAATATTTTTGTACATGTAGGTCTTTTTTTTTCTTTTTCTTTGATCTCTTTAGGATACATATCCAGTAGTAAGTTGGACATAGTTCAAAATTGTACTTCAGAAAGGTTGGACTAATTCACAACTCTACCAATAATGCATTAGTGTCCTAATTTTCCCACATCCCCTCCAACATTTGCTATTTTTCTTTTCTGTCATATTCAACAGTGTGATAGGTATAAGTTGACATTGTAGAGTTGCTTTAATTTTTATTTCTTTAATTAATAGTTATTTAGATTATAGATACCTTTGATCTCTTCTGTTCATATACTTAGACCACCTATCATTTGGGGAATGATTCAGAATCTTGTGAATTTTATCCATTTCTCTATATATTTAAGAAATATAGCCTTTACCTGAGAAATTTACTGTAAAAAAATTTCCCCAATTTTCTCACTTTACTTTAAACCTTGGCTGCATTTGTTTTGTTTATTCAAAATCTTTTGGCTTTATTGTAATCAAAATTATTTATTGTACATCATATAAAACTATTTCTTGCCTAGTCATAAGTTCTTTTTTTCACAAATTTGACTGGTAAAATTTTCAATGCTTCCCTAATTTCTTATGATACCACTATTTTCTAAAATCATTTACCCTTTTTGATCTTATCTTGGTATATAGTGTGAGATGGTGATTTTTGCCTAGTTTCTATCAAATTGCTTTCCAATTTTACCAGTCATTTTGTAAAATGCTTGTCTCAAAAGCTTGCATATTTGTATTTGTCAAACGTTAGGTTACTATGGTCACTTATTACAATGTATTAGGGACCTAATTTATTCCACTAATCTATCAGTCTACTTTTTTTTAGCTAGTAGGATTATTTTGATAATTTTCTCTTTGTAATATAGTTTGAGATCTGATACTTCTAATCATCTTCCTTCATTTTTTCATTGATTCCTTTGATATACTTTACCTTCCGTTATTCTACATGAAATTTATTGTTATTTTTCTAGCTCCATAAAATAATTCTTGATAATTTGATTTAATATGCCATTGAATAAGTAAAATCGATTTAGGGATAATTATCACTTTTATTTTATTGGCTCAGATTACCTGTGAGTAATTAATATTTCTCTAATTGTTGAGGTCTGTCTTTATTTGTGTGAATTGTGTTCATATAGCTCCTAGTATTCTACTGGCAAATAGAGTAGCAAATATTTATACTGTCTGCAGTTATTTGAAGTGTAATTTTTTTTCTTTATATTTCTTCCTGTTGGAAAAGGTGTTAGTATGTACAAAAATATGTATAGCAGCTCTTTTTTTGTGGTGGCATAGATTCAAAAACTTAGAGGATATCCATCAATTAAAAATTGCTAAATAAGTTGTAGTATATGATTATGATAGAATATTATTTTGCTGATACAAACTGATGCCAGTGAAGTGAGTAGGATAGAGAGAATATCATCCACAATAATAACAATATTGTGATAGTGACCAACTGAAAAACTTAGCTACTCTGGTGAAGACAATTATCAAAGAAATGTTCAAAAGATTCTTGAAGAAAAATGCTATCTACCTCCACAGAAAGAATTGATGGAGTCTGAATGCAGAAAAAAGTTTTTTGCTCTTTACCTTATACGGCTAAGATAAAGGCATATTTTAAAGATTTTCCATGTTTAATTGCTATCATATTGCCTATCTTCTAAGTGGTTGAAGGAAGAGTCTAATAGAGAGGGAAAACTGAAATTCAATTTTTTTCAAAAACTAACTTTATTTTTAAGCCAGATAATTATCTCTATAAATTCTTATTAACTTATACTTAAAATGACAACAAAAGGAAACCATAAGTTGAATTCAGCAAGACTTATAGTTGTGAGTTTACAAAGTCATTAAGTCAAAGGAAAACATTAGAGACCAAAAAAAAAAAAAGACTTATAGTTGTGAGTTTACAAAGTCATTAAGTCAAAGGAAAACATTAGAGACCAAAAAAAAAAAAAAGTATTTTTTTTAATCAAAGTACATTACGCTTTTCAAAAGCATCAATGAAAAAGTCCTCCTAATTTTCACAAATGCACAAATACTCAAAATACAAAACTGAAAAAAATTATATCCTTAGGCAAACAGAAATATATTGTTTGAAAACAAAATAATCTACTTTGAGATCTAAAAAGATATGACCAGTTTCTCAATTGAATTAAATATTTGAAGACATATCTGTAAGCACCAGAAGAGAAAGTACAAACTCAATGAAAATAAGCCACTAAGACAACTGATGATTCCTTAAATCCCATAATTACATTAAAAAAATGCATATGTTTATGCTGTAATTTCATGAGAATAAGGTAGATAAAATTTCCTAACTATACTAGAAACCAAACATGTTTCTTTTTAAAATAAAAATGAATAATTTTATCAATACAATAGAATCAAGAACATCAAAATATATCTATATTTACTAAGAAAAAAGCATTTTGCAGAAATTATAAATGTAAACAAACATGAAGGCAAAAGAAGATCAGAGCAAAAATGTGATATCTATAATTTTAAAGGAATTAAATAAGAGGCAAAAAGAAGAAACATTACTTGTTTTTCTTTCACCTTTAATATTTGAAATAGTTACAGAAGATAAAGACTATACCACTAAAAAAAAAAAAAAAAGAAAGTGTAGATAATATATCACAATATATTTATGACAAAATGTTAAAAACTTGTTAAAATTCTCCTATGAGAAAAATTTTTTAGAATAATTCAAGAAAAAAATTGGGTCAATTTGTTAATGCAAAGAAATCTGCTTGATGCAAAAAATATATAGTGTATTGAAAGTCAGAAACTGGTCTAAAGTATGTCATATAACTTTAAATTTAAAAAAAAAAACAATTTGGGGTTGCAATTATGCTATCTAACCAAGTAGAATTCAAATAAGAAAAAATTAGCAGAAACAAAAAAGAATAATGCCTAATGGCAAATATAAAACATTTCGTCTAATTCTTCAACTATACACAATTTCTATATGCCTAATACATCATAGTTAAATCATAAAAGAAAGAATTTTCAGTTAAATGAGAATAGGCAATATGTAATGATAGTACATGATCACATATTCAAAAAATTATTCAATGTGGACTTCAATGGTCATTCTATTCATCTCACACACAAAAGGAATTCCTATTGTAAACAAAAGAAATATACATAAAAGGGCAGTTAGGTAGTACAGTAGATAAAGCACTAGATATGGAGTGAATAGGACTTGAGTTCAATTGCAGGCTCAGATTTTAGCTATATGATCTTAGGCAAGTCTCTTAACTCTGATTTCCTTCGAAGGCAGGAAAAACAATATGTACACACACACACACACACACAGATACAAACACGCATAGACACAGACACACACAGACATATACACAGAATCCCAACGATCAACATGAGTAGTGGTCAATCAGTCTTTACTTGAAGACCTCTGAAAAAAGAAGAAATTCAATATTTCTATTAACAGCAAATTCCATTGTAGATACTGCTAATTATTAAAGAATTTTCCTGACATAAAGCCTAATTTTACTTCTGCAAATTTACCTAATGCTTTTAATTCTTTCTAAACTGAATAAGTACAGTCCTTCTTCCACATTTTAAGTTTCAAATTGTTGAACACATCTCTTCCAGCTTTTTTACACCAAACATTCTTCATTCTTTCAACTAATCCTTCCATGCCAAACACTGATTATCCATCCTTTTTCTCCTTCTGGACATACTCCAGCTAATCAATGTTCTTAAACTTTACCATCAAGAACTAAACACACCTGATGAGGTTTAATGAGGGCATATTTCAGAGGAAATTATTTTCCTATTCCTGAAAATTACATTCGTCTTGATGAAGCCCAAATCATTAGCTTTTTAAAAAAATTTCCACTACTATGTGCAATCCATTAAAATTCCTAGATCTTTTTAAGACCATTTTCTACCAATGCCCCTCCCATGTTATATTTTAAATAGCTTTTTTTTTTTGTATTCATACACAAGATTTTGCACTTATCTCTGTTGAATTTCATGTTGTTAGCTTGTGCCTAGTGCTCTAACCTAGATCCCTTTGGACCCTTATTGTCTTATCTGCTGAGTTAGTTATCACTCCCAGCTTTCTGATCTATCTCAGAGGAAGAAACAAGACCAGCAAATATACACATACACAATCACACAGGTAGTCCAAATACCTTCAAAGTTTATTTCTGTCAATTTGTCCAAGTTCAAATAATCCTTGTTACATGAGTTAGTCATAAATATCTAAATATGGGGAATATTTCCTGACCATGTTAAACCAATAAAATGTTGATTTTAAAATGTGTGAGGCAATGCCAAAAATAGATCATAAAAGCCCAATTTCCTTGATGAATATAGATGAAAAATATTAGATAAAATGTTATCTATTAAAATATACTATTATATTAAGAATATAATTTGCTATAATCAAGCAAGATTTATATCAATATGTAAAGCTGAATCAATATCAGAAAGCTTGGTAATAAAATATATAATCCCAAAAAACATAAAAAGTTTTTCTCAAATATATTAAAAACCTATATCAAAATTCTACTTTTGTTCATGATTTTTTAATAGCTATGTAAGAAGTAAATGTAGATATCCAACAAAGTAAAAAAAAATTAAAAAGTAAGATCCTTAAGTCAAGGTCCTACATTATGTACAATACAGAAATATTGGAAGCTTTCCTACTAAAACCAAATGAAAAACAAGTTTACTGGTTTTCAGAAATTTTACTTGACAGAATATTAAATACTTTAGTGATGATAATAAAACTAGAAAAATATACTTGTGGGATAAACATGGAAAAGACACTATAAAATTTTTATTTTTAGATGACCAAATAGTCTCCTGTCTGGCCAACTCTGCTCTATCTCCTTTTTTAGATCTTTAACCAAATCATGCCCACTAATCTGGGAAGCCCATGAAGGTCCTTATTTTCTCCTAAATCCTGGGCCTTAATTTGTCTTTTTATTACTCTACTTGGTGATGTCATAATGTCTTATGGTTTCATTATCATCTTTATGCAAATAATTTCCAGTTCTACTTATTTAGCCCTATTTTTTATGCTGCTTTCAACAGTATTGCCATTTTAACATATTAAACCAACTCATCCTGAAACAGCAACAATTCCACAGAATATTTAGATTATTCATTATTATGTTTATTATTATTTTGGAAATCTTCTATTGTTAATTAAATTAAATCTTAAATGTTTAACAATTTTGGGGCAGCTAGAAGGTGCGGTGGATAGAGCACCAGTCCTGAAGTTCGAGGACCTGAATACAAATCAGGCCTTAGACACTTAACACTTCCTAGCTGTGTGACCCTGGGCAAGTCACTTAACCCCAATTGCCTCAGGGAAAAAAAATGAACAATTTCATCTTTATTACCTGCTTAATACCTAACAATGCACTTATCATGAATACTATATATATATATATATATATATGTAATTTTATTACTAATAAATCAGTGTGCAAATATGTTTGTGCATTATTCTTATATTTTATAATTTTGCTAGGCTTATTTATTATTTCTTTACTTTTTCTTTTTTGGTTAAAGTAGTAGAATTTCATTTAACACCATTAATGATCATTTAGCATTTAAGCAATTACTATTGGGAGTGGTCTTAGAAGTCATAGAAATTTAGGATGATCTAAATAACCTTTGGGATTGTTGATGTTTCTGGATGGATTGCATTAATACAATAAAATCATCATACAGAAGAAACTTTAGTATGTGTTTAATATCATTTTTTCAACATACAAAATGGTTTCTTTATATAAGTAGAAAAAAATTACAATCAAATTTATATGGAAAATAAGCAGACAGTAATACTAAAGGACACAGTAAGAAGAAAAGCTAATAAAGGCAGTCTTATACTCCCAGAACTTTAAATATGTTATGAAATTGCTAGTATTAATATATCTGGAACTTGATAAAAATGAAAATATGAATAAAATTTTATGGAAAAGGAATTGTGACCTCTATCTTATGCCATCTTACATTGAGTTCCATCTGAATTTGAAACAATCATAAACAAAGCAACAATAACAACAAACTAAATAAAAAATATAAGAAAATGAAATAAGATATTTATCTCAGATTTCAGAGAGGATTTAATATTTTTTTCAATTCAACAAATGGGGAAATTAAGAGATAGCATATAATATTTTTGAAAATATTGTATATATCTAAAAACCATATAACTGAAAAGAAAAGAATAATAGTTAGGAAAGCATACATAACAAACATTATGGACTAAATATTAAAATATAATAGGATAGTTATATTTTTAAATTATAGTAATATAAAAATAAATCTCAGTAATAATTAAAATAAAATAAATTTGTGAAGAGTGTTTTGAAAAAAATCTTTTAATAGCTTCCAATCCACAACACAGGAATGTTCTAATGAGATAAATATAAAATTTCAAAAGAGGAAATACAAATTGTTAATATTCATTTGCAAAAATGCCCAGACATTACTAATCAAGGGTATATAAATCAGGATAACTGAGGTACCATATCATAACTATTAAGTTAGAAAATAATAATTAAAAACAGCAAAACAGTACTGGCACAATCATGGTGAAACAGAAACATTCATTCTTTACTGACAGAATTGTAAAGTGGTATAATAATTCTGGCGAGCAATATGACAGTATACAATAATGGTTATAAAAATATCCTATATTTTGGCTCAGTAATTCCATTTTTAGGAATAATTCCTGAATAAAAATGTAAAGTCATAATATTATTATGCTCTATGAAATAGTGAATCTGAAAAAAATTAGAAAACACGTTTAAAAAATTGTATAAAATGATGCATAGCGAGGAAAGGAGATAATATATACATTGACTACAATAATGTAAAGGAAAATGATATTGAAAGATTTAATACTGATCAGTGATCAGTTGTTAGTTTTAGAGAGGAAGGAGGCTGCATGTTTCCTGCTTCTTTGAAGTAAAGTGGTAGATTCTAGGCTAAAGTGTTGATTTGTTTTATTTGACTCTACTTAATATTTTTTTTTACAAGAGAGGATTTTGTGGGAGGAAGAGAGGCAGGTCACCAGCAAGAGTCATATAAGGAAAGGAAAAAAAATCAATAAAACATTGATCAAATAATTCCCCTACTCTACCACTATGGAATAGGCCCTGGTAATATTATTTTTAGAGTTATTCTTTTAAATATTTTCACAGCAATATCATATGCATTTTATTAATGAGAGTTGTCAATATTTCCAACAAAATAGGGAAGTGGGTAAACAAATTACAGGTCACTAATGTAATAGAATATTGTAAAGATTTTAATTCTGACACTTGTGGATTTCAAAGAAGACTGAAAATTTTCTATAAAATAATGCAAAGCAAAAAAAAATACAATTTAACATCTACTGGTCATCCTGCCATCTAGGGGCGGGGGTGGGGGGGGGGTAAGAGGTGAAAAATTGGAACAAGAGGTTTGGCAATTGTTAAGCCTGTAAAGATACCCATGTATATATCCTGTAAATAAAAGGCTATTAAATAAAAAATAAAAAAAAAAAAAAATAATAAAGAGTTAGATCAATGGAAGACTAGCTAAAGTGGGATCAGAAACAATAAAACAACACTTAATATTTGATAAATCAGAAAATATAAATTATTTAGGAAAAAAAATACAGAATAAGATGAATGAAGTAATTACTAACTATAGTCATATGAGGAAAAGTGAATGACAATGAACAGAAATCATATTAATGACAGTGGGATAAAATAATACATATGTTTCAATACTTTATGATTTTAATTCAATTAATTACAATAAAATAGTTATGAAACAAGCATAGGGATCCATGTTGATATTTAATGTTGTTTCTAATGAAACTAATTAGAAAGTATTATTTCCCCTTAATTTAGTATCATCTCAGCTAGAAAAATATTTAAGCCATAACTACTTATAGTGTGCATATCAGAGCATTTAAAACAAAGTTTTGAGAAAGGTTGAGGACTTGTGCCTGAGTCAGGGACCGTTGCCACTACAGGAGGATAAGAAAGGATAGAAAACATCACTCCTAGAGAGAAATTTATCTTGAGACCTGATCTGGAACATTTAGTCCCACTCTGCAGCTGCATTCTCCAGTGAATTTGCTTCCCACAGTAATTATTGCTTTCTCCAGGCACAAGCGGCCACCCTGATAAAATTCAACTCTGAGAAACTAGGGAACAGACCTTCATTTGCTTATTTGTTAGGGTCCTTCCAATCTCCTGTCAGCAGGGTCTATGCTACATAATTCTTTCAAAGAGTAACTATCTAGAAAGACTTGTCCATTGCCTTCCAAGTCTTATCAGACCAACTTATTTAGCTAATGTCTACATAAATGCGGGGAGGATTGTCTATATCTTAAGCAAACAATTCTCCCAAATGCTTAAATGAGCTTCCTAATAGAGGACCCATGAGCCTGCAGTGGTTCCCCCTTCTCTTAATAGATGATTACTTTTGTCTTTTCAGACTAGTCTCTAGTCACTTGTTAGAGCTCTGTCTCATGTTTGCCGGCTTTGATTCAACAACCACTTATTAATTAATATTAATTAACATTTATGAGCACCTTGTGTTTTACAAATCATTTTTATAGATGTTAACTCATTTGATCTTCCTAACAGCCCTATTCAATAGGTATTATTGTTGCCTTCATTTTATAGATAAAGACACCAAAATCTAGTGAGGTTAATGACTCTCTCATGATCACATAGTTGAAAAATATTTAAGGAAAAATTTGAATTGCTATCTGGCTAACCCCAAGTCCAGTGCTCTATTACCACTTAAATGCCTTCTATGTGCAAAGACCATAGGCACTGTAGTTATAAAGATTGGAGGGAAATGGCACACTTCTTGTGTATAGGGAGTTTTCAGCCTTCTAGCAAAGATATGAAAGATCCATTGATAAATCTGATATAAATGAGAATATCACAGGAGCAGAGTAAGACAAGAAATCCAGAGTCCTTATCCTTTCAGAAAGAAATTGCGAAAAGGTCTATTTAATCTAGGTAGATCAGGAGACAATATTAACCAATTGATTGTGCCTGTGCTTGATTTTTAAGAAAGGAAAGCATCTCTACCTCAGTTTCCTCCTTAATTCAATCTATCCTCTACAAATGCTGAAGTTACTTTGCTGTAATGCAGGTCTTAGCAACTCACTCCTCTGCTCAATAAACTCCAGTGATCCCTTATTACCTCTAAAGGCAAATAAACTGGCTTTTAAATTCTTTAAACATAGTCTCAGCCTACCTTTCTAGGTTTATTGTATATTGCCATTCTGTTTCCCAAAATAAAGTAGTCCACCTAAGAGGGCCATCTTACTGTTTCTAGTGTACAGCATTCTAACTCCCAGCTCCTAGTTTCTCTTCTATATTTGGTTTTGATGTTTTTATATTCTAATACATGGTCAGTTTTTGTGACAGTGTCATATACAACTAGATAGCATGGTGGATATAATGCTGGACTTCCTGAGTTCAAGTCTGAACTCAGATACTTCCTAGCTGTGAGATATTGGGAAAGTTATTTAATCCTCTTTGTTTCCGTTCCTCATCTGTAAAAGGAGCTGGAAAAGGCCATAGCAATATCTTTTTGAAGAAATCCCAAAATGGCATCACAATGAGTTGGAAAAAACTGAGTAACACCAACAGCATGTACAGCTAAGGAAGAGGTTTATTTATTTTTTTCTTTTCTTATTTAATTGCATTTGGAGTTCTATCATATCTAACTTTTCTAAGATTCTATTCTCTTTAACTTCTTTCTTATTTATTTCATAGTTAAATTTATTTAGCTCTAAGAGAAGAAAGCTGAGGTCCTGCACTGGTATTTCCTCTTGTAATTCATTTCATTTTTTCCTTTAAGAATTTGGATAATAAGCTATTTTATGCACATATGTTTAGTTTTAATATTATTTCATTATCTTTGATACCTTTTAACAAAATGCAGTTTCCCTGCTTTTGCTTCATCTGAAATCATGAGTGCTATCTCTGCCTTTTTCATCTTATTTATAAATTTTGCACTAGTCCTTATTTTTACTCTCTGTGTTTTTCTGTTTGTATTTTGGCTCCTAATTTATTCTGCTATTTGGTCTGTTTTTATGGATTCATCCTATTCACATTTATTTATGATTACTAACTTTGAATTTCACTCCATCCTGGTTTTTCCATGTTTATAACAAAATTTAGCCATTGGGCATGCCTTCAGTTATTGTTCTACTAGAAAAGTTGTTTCTTGTATATGTCTTTTATAGGAGATAATTACCTTTTTCTTACTTTTTCTTTCTTTTAGTGCATTTCTTTTTGTCATCAGTTTTTTTGGAAATCATTTCATCATAGTCAACTCATACCCAATCCTTTGTCTAAATATATTCCTAACTTCCCTAAGAATGATAAACTTCTAGAAATTATAAGTATTATCTTCCTATATATATCAAAATGTAAACAGTTTAATTTGATTGAATCTCTTATAATTTCTCTTTCTTGTTTATTTTTTTATGTTTCTCTTGAGAATTGTGTTTGAATGTCAATTTTTATTCAGCTTTGTTCTTTTCATCAAATATGCTTGAAAGTCCTCTATTTCATTAAATATCTATTTTTCCCCTAAGGTACAATTTTGCTGGATAGATAGGTTTTTTTTCTGATCCTAACCCCTTTGACTTTCAGAATATCTTATTCCTAGCCTGTTATTTCTTTAATGTGGAAGCTGATAAATAATGTGTAATTTTGACATGGTTCCATTATATCTAAATTATTTCTTTTCTAGATGCTTGCAACATTTTCTCCTTGACCAGAGAGGTCTGGAATTTGACTATAATCTTAGGAACTTTTAATTTGGAATCTTTTTCAGGAGATTATTGGTAGAAGATTTCCCTTTCTGGTTTATCCTTTGGTTAAAGCAATTCCATTTTAAATTATTGTAGATAAAATAAAATACTTGGGGGTCTACCTGTCAAGACAAACCCAGGGACTATATTACAAAACACTTCTCACACAAATAAAATCAGCTCTAAACAATTGGGAAAATATCAGTTGCTCATGGCTCAGATAAATTAATATGACAAAAATGACAATTCTATCTAAATTGGTCTACTTATTTAATGCCATACCAAGCAAACAGCCAAAACATTATTTTATAGAACTAGAAAAAATAATAACAAAATTCATTTGGAAAAACAAAAGGTCAATATTATGAAGAGAATTAATGAAAAACAAATACAATGGATAGTGGCTTAGCAGTACCAAATCTAAAACTATATTATAAAATGGCAGTAATTAAAACCATTTGGAACTGGCTAAGAAATAGAGTGATGGTTCAGTTGAATAGATTAGATACACATAAAACAACAATAAAAACCCATAGAAATCTAGTATTTGATAAATCCCCAAACTCCAGCTTCTGGAATAAGAATTCACTATTTGAAAAAAATTGCTGAGAAAACTGGAAAATAATGTCAGCAGCTTGGCATAGACCTATATATATAGACCCCATAACAAAATAACGTCAAATGGATACATGATTTGGGGAAAACATGATATCATAAACAAATAAAGAGAACAAGGGATAATTTACCTATCAGATCTTTGGAGAAGAACAGCATTTATGACCAAAGAAGTAGAGAACATGGTTTTTTCCCTTTTGCTCTGATTTTTCTTTTCTAACATGACTCATAAAGCAATGTTCATTAAAAATAAATAAATTTACTACAATGAAAAAAAAAGACCTAAAGTTAAGGTCTCTGCTACCTTTGAGTGATCTCAAACAATCTTCTCCTCTTTTTAACTATAGCTAAGGTTTCTGTTCCCCTGTAGTTTCAAGCATTAATGTGTCTCTTCACTCTGGAAATGTGAACTATGTGCAACAGAGTCTACACCCAGCAGCAACAGAGTGTCCATGTAATCCCCTCCTGACAATGTTTTTCTGATCCTTTTACCATCTCTGGGCTGAGAGTTCCTGAAGCTACTCCCATGGTTGCAGCTATCTCCAAGACCTGCTGCTCATTTTGCAGCTGTGCTTGCATTTCTCCTGACTGGCCTTGACTCCAGGGTCACAGACCTATTCTATGATATCTTGGGCTGAAAAATTTTCTCACTTTAACTTTTTGTTGACTCTGACACTCCAGAATTTAATTTGAGATATTTAAAAAAAAATTTTAGAGGGGAATGTTCAGAGAATTCAGCTGAGTCGCTGCCTATACTTCATCCTCATGGTTATCCCTTTTCTCTTTCTTTTTCCATCCCTATTTCCAGAAAAAAATTCTTGTAGAATGTAGAATTTATCTTAAGGCTTGAACAAAGCCAGGGAAATCAGTAGACTGAAAAGAGGGGGAATGGAATTTGAGGAAGGGGTACAACCAATGAAAATGCAGTGTCATGTGTATTATGAGCAACTAGGAGGTTACATCCATTGGATTGCAAAGAATAGGTGGAAATATGATATAAAAATAGAAAGGTAGGGAAATGGGCAATATTATGAAAAACTTTAAAATATAACAGAAGACATTACCTTTGATCCTGGAAGTTATGGGCTGCCTTTGGAATATATTGAGTATGTTAGTAATAGATTCAGACATGTTCTTTAGGAAGATCACTTTTACAGAAAAGCAAAAGATAAACTAGAATGAGAAGAGACTTGAGTCAAGGAGATGGAACAGCTAGATTTTATAATAATCCAGGTATGAAATGATGGCAGCCTATACTAATGTGGCAGTAAGTGATAGAGAAGAGTAGGAGACATATACAAAAAATAGTGTGAAGAATAATAAACCCTAGAAATCAATTGAATATGGGATACATGAGAAAGAATGAGGAGCTAAGGATGAGATCTGATTTGGTGACTGGCAGCATGGTGGTAACTTCCACAGTAACAGGGAAGTTACATAGACAGGAAGTTTTTTGAAAAAGATAATGAGTTCAGTTTTTGACATTTTGAGTTAAAGATCCAATTTAAGATATCCAACAGGTAGAAGAAAATTTGAGGCAAGAGATGAAGAGAGAGATTAGGACTTAGTAAATTTCAAATAATACAGTGAGGGAGAGTGGAGCTAAAATGATAGAGAGGAGACAAGACTGTATCTGAGCTCTCTCAAATGTCTCTTAAATTAACAGCAAATCAAGCCTTTGAACTGGTTTTGGAGTAATAGAACCTGCAAATATTTAGAGTGTAATAAATTTACCACAGAAGATATTTTGGAAGACTTTCAGAAAAGATCTGTTTCAAATGAACATTGAGGGAGGCTGGCTGAGTGCAAGTAGTACAGGGACCTAGGGTGGTGTGGGCTCTGTGCATCAGGAAATCTATCTCTAGGAATCCATAGCACTGTTGGCCGTTTTGTCCTGGTTGCAAGCCAGTACATCAGCAGATTAGCTAAAAGATATCCAACACAAATACAAAAGGTAAATAGTAAGTCCCTAAACCCCCAGAATATCACAGGACCTGGCCACACACCCCTAGCAATGGAAGCTAATTAGCACAGATCCAGCACAGCCAGTGTGTCCTACAGAGTGACACATCTCCCCTTTGCCCTAAAAGCATATCTCAACCTTTAAAAAACTGAGCAAAAAAAGAAAAAAGAACTGTGACCATAGGTAGTTTTTATGGAGAAAGAGAAGAATAGGTTTCAAACTCTAAGGACACTAAAAGTAGATTACCTCCAGATGAAGCCCCAAAGGGTGACATGAATTGGTCTTATCTCACAAGACTCTCTTAGAAGAATTTAAAAAGTATCTTAAAAGAGAGTTAGAAGAAAAATGGGGAAAAGAAATGTTGAAAAAAGAAACAGAAATTATCTCAAGAAAACTCCTTACAAAATAGATTTAGTGAAATGGAAAAGTCATATAATTCCTTGAAAAACAGAATTTGTGAAATGGAAAAAAAATCCATTGAACAAAACAACTCTGAAAAATTAGATTCACCAAATACAAGAGGAGCCAAAAAAGGTCAATAAAGAAAATAATTAACTAAAAATTAGTAGGCATTTGTGGGGAATGAGAGGCATTGTGGGGAAATGAATAGAAGGTGAGTTTGGGATAAAGGGTAGAAGCCTTAGGTTCAATCTTATTTCTGACACATATGGGCTATGTAATCCTGGCTAAGTCACTTAGCTCCTCACTTTCCCAGTCAACTTTTTAAATAATATAAGATACAAACTAGCTACTCATATGCATTGTGGGGGGAAGAGGAGAATATCTTCTCCGAAGATTTCCTTCACCAATGAAAACACTGGTCTGACTAATGATGCTGATGATGATGGTAATGATACATCAAGAAAAATAATGTCATCACAGTAATGAAGGTTCAGAAAAGAGGAAATAAAATGAATTGATTTAGGTGACTTCTTATAAGTACTAATTAGAAGAAAAGGATAAAACTTGGATTCAAATCTAAAAAGACCAATATTGAGGGAAACCACTGAACCAAAAATACATAGCCACAGAAAGAAAAAGTACAGCTTGATTGATTATCAAATCATATAACATGAGAAATGGGCAACTATTTTGAAGTTTAAAGGAGGTTGTTGCTAAACAAAGAGTTTTTTTTTTCTTTTCCTAGTGGAGAATGAATAAATATTCATTAAAATAAATATATAAATAAATATAAATATAACATTTTGTAACTTCAAAAATCTATTTTTTTTATTTAATAGCCTTTTATTTACAGGATATATACATGGGTAACTTTACAGCATTAACAATTGCCAAACCTCTTGTTCCAATTTTTCACCTCTTACCCCCCACCCCTCCCTAGATGGCAGGATGACCAGTAGATATTAAATATATTAAAATATAAATTAGATACACAATAAGTATACATGACCAAAACGTTATTTTGTAAAAATCTATTCTTTAACAAATTTGTGAACTCATATATAAGATCAATCCAATCACCACTCATTTTTTCATTCTTTATATTTTTTGTCCATGCTCTCCTCAAATGCTCTATAAGTGTCCAACTAATATTCTGAGGGTCCTTCCTCAAGATCAGGAATTCATTGACTTGTGTCAATGAATTTATTTTTGGAATAACATTTTGAAAACAATTTTCATAAAATTTGTTTCATTGGCAATATTATATATTTTATTTTATTTTATATTGCTTTTAAAAACATTATTCTGAGAAGGGATCCATAGATTTCACTAACCTACCAAAAGAAGTCATCGATGAAAAAAATGTTAAGAACACCTACTCTCAATCTCTTAAAATATCATGAATGTGATCCTGGCATCTGTATTATGATGGACTCTGTTTCAATATTAATAAATAAATAATTCTTCCTTTTGTAGCAAGTTCCCCCTTGATGACATCTTTCCTTTTCTTTCGTAATTTTAATTGGCAATATGTTACAACTTACTTATGACTCCCCTGGCCCTCTCTATTGCCATTTGAGTCATCTACAATTTTAAGTACTCAGAGATTCTTGTTATCTCTGTTACATATCCTGAATCACTGTGGGGGAGGGGCGGGAGTGGGGAGGAGGGTGAGATATGATAAAAGATAAGGGAAGTTTTTTGTTTTAAGGAGGTCACATGGGAATATTAATGGTACATCTCAGCTCTGTAAGAACTTCTTGGACTTAGGCAGAACTTGATTTGGGAAGAACCTCAGAGACCCCTAGTCCAGCCAATACCTGGGCAAGAACTTGCTTTACATTATTCCCAACAAGAGGTCATGCAATCTATTCAGAAAGATCTCCAATCTTGGGGCACTCAGTATCTCCAAAAGAAAAACATTACCCTTTTGGACAGCTCCTATTATTACAAAATTTGTCACTCCATTTAGCTGAAATCTGTTCTCTTCAGCTTCTATCTTTTTTCTTCCAGTTCTACCTTTTGAATCTAAGAAGAAACATTTTTTTTCCACATAACAATCCTTCAAATACTTGAATGAGGGCCATCATCCTCCTGATCCTCATTAAGTTCTTTCTTCTTCATCCCCAGTTTTTTTTTTTTAAACTAATCTCCATATAAAAAGATGCCTAGAAATGCAAACAATAAAATGTCCCTTTAACTTTTCCCCTAATCAAGTAAGCTTATTTAGGAGTCCTAACATAGTCCTACAGAAATACTTACCAGAATGCAAGAATAAGAAAAATAGAGATTCAAAAGTAAAATAAAAATACTTTTAGATGTTTTTTTTTCTTTATTCTATGTGTGGTACACTGGAAAGAGTCATGAATTTAATGTCAAATGGTCTGGATTCAAATACTTCTCCTACCATTTACTAGCTGTATGTCTTCAGACAAATCATGTAATTTCATTAAGACTGTTACTTGACTATAAAATGAAAGATGAAAAAGATAATTTTTATGTCTCATTTAAATCAATGAACCTATATATTTAATTTTTAGTAATTTCTCACCAAGTACAAAAAAGAGTAGTTTCTCCCATTGAGTATATTCCTATTCAGAAATAGAATGTCATTCTGCTTTTGTTCAATTCTCCTTGAGATGTGTGATGTACTATCACCACTATCACTTCCTTCCTATTTTTCTTTATAATGAAATCTCTCCCTTTCTTTCAAGGCAAACTCAGGTACAATCTACTCAGTGAAGCATTTTCCAGCTACTCCATTTCTCTAGAAGAAAAATGATTGTTTTGTTTTAATATTATCATTGCCCCTAACCCACATATATACATCCTATTCTCCTCTACCCCCCCCCCAGGATTTTCTACTTTTTTATTAATATTTTAGTTGCTTACATTATAATTTAATTAGGATTGAGTTGATGGGTATTTATATTTTTTTCTTTAGTGTCTGCCATAGGCTCTAGCATAGAGTAGATATTTGTTGAATGTCTATTGAAATACAGTTGAAGACATGAAAAGCTAAAGCAGGCTGTAGAACACACTGGCCTGAGTGATATTGAAAATCCTCATTTTTTAAATGTTGTTAGGATCCTCCTGCTTTTTACCAGACAGTGTCTTTGGTATCCCTCAGAATTCTGTTTCAACCATAGCAAAACCTTATCCCTTTGCTCAGAGAGACAAGCCCTTCTGATAACATTCTCAGTCCTTGCTGCCTGTAGATGCATTGAATCTACCGTCTAGTGATTATAATTAAAATTCTTCTCCTTTGATTTATTTCTGTTGGGGGAAAGAAATCATTTAACTTCTTAGAGATACAGATAAGAGATGAAACATGTTCCATCTATTTTGCTGATAGCAACATGCCCTGCTGTTAATACAGATGGAAAAGTGACTTCAATCCCACCCATCTCTAAGTAACCACAGTAGAATAAAGGGCATAGGAAGTTGAGGGGTGAGTGGGCAGTAGAAAGGAGAAATAGTCAATTCATAAAATTTTAGAACATGGAATATCAGAGCTAGAAGGGCTCTTAATACATAAGGTACTAGAGAAATTCTTCAAAATATAGAATATGCCAGAAAGGATTTTAAAACATTGAGTATTAAAAAAGAGAAAAAAATGAAAGACACCTTAAAGAATACCTGGTCTAAACCTTTCATTTCACAGTCAGAGTCCCATGAAACTTCAAAAGTGAAGTGATCTGAGCAAAATCATAAAATGAGTTGGCATCAGAACCAGAATTTAAAACTGTGTCTAATGATTCTCTAATAATCTTCTTAGCACCCTGATACCAGTAAATTACTATTACTATTTGTCAGAAATAGAAGGAAAGTAATAAAGGCATTTATTGTCTGCTATGCACTAGGAACTATGTTAAGCATCTTATATATTATCTCATAGGTTTCTCACAACATCCTGCTATTATTATCCTCATTTACAGTTGAGGAAACTGAGGCAGATAGGAATTAAATAACTTGCTCAGTATCATGCAGCTACTATGTGTCTGAGACTGGATTTGAATCCATTTTCTTCTTGTCTTCAGGCTCAGCACTCTATCCACTGGGTCCTAGTTGCCTAATAGAATAACAGTAATTCACATTTTCTTAACATTTGATTTTGTCAAGGTATTTTAAAATATATTTATAGGGAAAATATTTTTGCATTTTGAATCAAAAGAACCTAAGCCCTAATTCTGGCTTTGCTGGCTTACCTGCTTTATCTTAGAATTTTTGCTGTCTACAATTCTATCCTCATTTGTGAAATCAGGATATTGACTGTTGTTTATTGGCTGATTTTCAGCTGTAGGAGCTCTACTACTTAAGAGCGGACAATCCCAAAAGAATCCTATTATTGGCCCAAGAAAGATTTTTATTATTCCCATTTGACTCAGACCCTTTGACTGAGACCCTGAGTACTTGACAGTGAATTCATTTTCCATCAGAATATCTAAGAAAGAACTAGGGAAAAAGTTTTAATAGAAGATGAAGCTGTCATTTCTCTCAGCCTTTATCTGTTTTGGAAAATGTTAGAGTATCATTTGGAGTAACCATTTGAGGGAGTAGTAGTTGAATTTTTGGAAATTTGAATTATTTACCTACCATCTCAGAGCACAGCTATAATATGATTAATGCTAACCTAGGCAAAGCTCTTGATCTTCCTAAGTTACATAGCATAATGTACTCCCCCTTCCCCATACTTTTTTAAATAAGTGTGATCAATCTAATAGCTAATTAATTATTTAATATTGATTATTAAATAAATTAATTTATTTATATTAATATAAATCATTTTTATTAATTTTTTAATTTATAATAAATAACATATATATGTATATATACATATATATAATTAAATAGTATGAGAGAATTGATAGTTCAACTATTCTCTGACCTGATTAGTCAACTTTGGCATATTGTTTCACATTCTGGGAATCATTATTTTAAGACTGTAGTCTAAATATAGATTAGGTTACTAAAAATCAATATTCTTAGAGGATATATATTGACTAGTATGATGAAATAATTCAAAACCTTAATATATAAGGATCCACTAGAGAATGAGGGAGTGTTAAATTTAGAAAAGATAAGACTGCATGAAGATATGATCTATCATCCTGCCAGTCAATAAAAATTTATTACATAGATACTATGTGCCAGATAATGTGTTTGGAACTAGGAATGCAAAGTTAAATGTGAGGGAGATTCCTCATCTTCCAAAAGCTTACATCTGGTAACAACCATCCTTAAATATATGAAAGCTATCATATATAGGAAAGATTAGATTTATTTTGCTTTGTCCCAGAGGGAGCATTAGATAGAAGTTTCAGAAGCAGATTTTGGTCCTCCTTGTAAGAGCTATCCAAAAGTAGAATTGGCTGCCTCAGGAGGTAATATCAAGAGTAATCTTGAAGTAAGAAAAGAAGTTAAATAAAACAATTCATATTCTGAGATCTCTGTGGAAATGGAAAAACAGTCTCAGGTCAGGGAGGACAGTGGCTGATTGTAAACATTCATATGAACCTCAGGGTTTTTTGTTGTTTTTTTTTTTTGTGTGTGTGTTATTTATTTATAGTTGCTAAATATATTCTAGCCTCTCTAGTGTAAATGTAAAGAACACAAAATTTCAAAAAATCATGAGAGTTTGAAGGGACTTTAAGGATAAAGTTAAATAATAGCAGTCGATCAATGAGCATTCATTACTATAAGAGACAACTTGGGGTATAATGAATAGTGATAGCTCTGGACTCAGAAACTTTAGAGTTTAAAACTGACCTGAAATATTTATTTTATATGCGAACCTAGACAAATTACTCACCCTCAGCTTCAGCTGTTTCTATTTGTAAAATATGGATAATAATTGCCCTTACCTATTGTTTTGTGAGTTGTTAGTACAAAGTCACTAGTGAAAAGTGGGAAGAAAATCTATTATGAATCCCCTTTTTAAATAGTCTCTGGAGTCATATTTTTTACTATGTTCTGGACACTGTGCTAGGTAAATAAATACTAATGATACAATTTGTTCACAGATAAGAAGCAAAAAGGCACCTTGTTGGATACCATATGCAAGGTGAACGGTGAAGAAATCTAGAGGTTAAGAGGTGATGCAGAGGTGAGGAGGGAGGCTCTTCCAGAAAAGTTTATTTTAGGTTATTTCCTTCTCAGAATCTTGTAATTAATAGGTCATTCTTGCTCCTTCCCTGTGTCATTTCCCAATTATCTAATTCCTATAGCAATGCTGATCCCTTCCTCTCCTACTTGAAGAAATCCAGGATAATTGTTCCAATTTTCCATGGCCTGACAATAACTTAAACCCTGCTAGGGGTTAAGCCTCAGGGACATAACTGTAGTTTAGCTGAAAGGGTCTCATTCTATGCCTTGGTTGAAGTACATCATGGCTCTTCCTCATAAGGAGTAAGCAAATAGACTGGGTACTCTGTCAGTGCAATGTGGAAAGCTTTTCACAGGCATTTTCTTATATGGGGATGCCTGGAGAACGATCCCTTTATAAGAACTTGAACCATATATGAGAGGGCAAGCTTGAAAATTTTCTCTCTGTCCCTGTCTCTTTATGGGTCCCTCTTTTAGTCCGTTTAATTATCTTTCTTCCTCCCTCCCTTATTTCTTTTCTTTCTTTCTCTCCTCTATCTCTTCCTCCTCATCTTTCCATTTCCCAGATCCTAAGCCATGGAGTTCTAATGCCCCCTGCTGTTAGCTGATCTCAGAGACCACGAATCTTTCCTACTTGCCCTAGTTTTTAATCTCTTTATGTCTATTTCAATCCTTCTGTCTACTTCTCTTCCTTCTTTCTTCCTCCCTCCCATTTCTCTCTCTCTCTCTCTCTCTCTCTCTCTCTCTCTCTCTCTCTCTCTCTCTATCTCCTTCCTTCCCTCCCTATCCCTTTCTCTCCTTCCCTCCCTCCCTCTCTCATTCCTTCCCTTTCTCCCTCTCTCCCTTTCTCCTCCCTCTTTCTCCCTCCCTCCCTGTCCCCTCTCTCTCTATTCCTCCTTTCTCTCTTTCTCCTTTCTCTATTCCCTCTCTCTTTATTCCCCCCTCTCTCTCCTTCTCTCTCCCTCCCTCTCTCTCTCTCCCTTTCTCTCTTCCCCTTTCTCCTTCCTTCTCTCTCCCTCTCTCCCCCTTTCTCCTTCCCTCTCTCACGCTTCCTCCCTCCCTCCCTCCCTGTCCCTTTCTCTCCTTATCCCCCCCTCTCTCTCTTTCCCCTTTCATCAATCTATATCTTTATCATTGTCATTATCTCTCTCAAATTAATATAACAGAAATGCCACACATATATGAGCACACAGAGACAGAGATGTATAAATGTACATACACACAAAAGACTCCATATGAGATCTTTAAAGTTTTCCTACATGGTGTCTTTTATTTTTTCCCTGTTCCAAAGATAAGCCTCTTATTTTTGACAAGGATACACACTCATAGTTTTTGAGATCAAAGAAACTGGTTTAGTTACCAGATTACTCATCTCCTATAATAAATCTCCTTCCACTTTCTTGAAAGAAAGTGGCTCAATAATATACTAGTTTGGATGGTAATGTGTTCTGTTTGCTGTTATATTGTGATGAGTGGAAAACAACTACAACAGCAAGGCAGACGTTGGGTTTCTCCAAGTATAATGCCAAGACTTGGGAATAGGAAACCAACCAAATGGTAATCATTCTTAATCCCCAGAAATAGAAAGTGTGCTGTTTCTTTCTGCTGGGTATTTTGATCTGCCATTGGTTCATCTACAGTCTTTATCCTCCTGAAACTAGAGATGTTAAGATAGTCAAGAAGTTTACAGATATGCTGCTAAAATTGAGGTGGAACTTTCCCCCAGACTTTAAATTTATAGATGGGAAAAATATAGACTTGTGACATTTTCTTTTCTTTCTTTCCTTTTTTTTTTTTTTTTAAATCTAATCAATAACCTCTTCAAATTGTCCCAGAATTAATAGATATGAATACACAGCCATACTGGAAAACTACCTATTTCTTGAATAAAGTGCATTTTGTTCCATCATTATGTCTTTGTTCATATTATTCTTCCCATCCATCTATAATACTTTCCTCCTGCATCTCTTTCTTATGACATCTTACTAATGCTTCAAAATTGACTTCAATACATTCTTTTCCATGAAGCCTTCTCTGATCTTCTCTTCTCTCCTTTCAAATGTTCATTCTTTTGAACTCTTACCTTTTTGGTACATCTCTTAAAGAAAGGCAGCTCATAGCATAACATATAATTCACTGGACTGGAATAATGAAGATTAAAGGTCAAATCTGACCTCAGACAGACTTTTCTACCTGCCATGTCATGTCACTTACCATGCCAAGTCATTTAACCTCTAGTTTCCTCAAATATAAAATTAGGATAATAATAACACTTCCTTCATATGGCTGTTATGAGGATCAAATAAGATGTTTATTTAAAAACGAAAAACTCTCATCACTGTACCTGATACTCATCACTTTTTCTTATTCCCATATTTTCGTATTCTATTTTTTATTATGCTTATTTGCTAATATGTCTTATCTCTCCTACTAGATTATAGTTCAAGCTATATCTTGGACAATCAAACAATCTCAGATTTGAAAGGAAATTCAGAAGTCATTTACTAGATGGCAAAGTGACACTGGATAGAGAGCAGTAGGCTTTGAATCAGGAAGACCTGTGTTCAAATCCTAGCTCAGGTACTTAGTTGTATGTGCCTGAGTAAGTCACATAGCTTCTCTCAATCAGTTTCTTCATTTACAAAATGGGAGAATTGGTTTTGATTGTGTAAGTTCCTTTCAGCTTTAAATATTTAGGATACTTCCATAATGTTTGACTAAAATTTAATCACCCCCATAACATTCTCACAACTAGATGCTAATTTAAGACATCTGTTGATTAAGAATTCACTTCCTTTCAAGTCAACCCAATCATTTTTGGCCAACTTTTATTTTTAGGAAAGCTTTGCTTACACTAATTTGAAAACTGCACATTCTGCCCTTTGTTCCTGGTTCTTTCTTCTGGGAGAAGGAGAACATTCCCAAATCTTTCCCAAAATAATAGGTTTCTTAAAGAGCCCTTTCTTTTGTAATGGGTTCTTATGTATCATGAATTTTAGACCCTTTCTCATCTTGGTTACTTTTCCTTTTGACTTGTTTCAGTTTGAAATAAAACTGCAAAAATGTGGAGCCCAAAAGTGTACCCATTATTAAATATGATCTGGCCAGAATAGATTAGAACTCTCAACTAAAGCAAAATACTAAGACTTTATCCTAGATATTACATTTTGTATCAATTTAGTATAAGACAACTTTTTTTTTTTTTTCTGCCTGCCATGCCATTCTGTTGACTTATAGGGAGATTGCATTTTGTAAAAGAAGATAAGCCACTTTCACGCTTAATGTTGCTTAGTTAACATTTTTTTCCCATACAAGTGTAAGACTTCACATTACCCCTATTAAATTGTCTGAAATTTACTCCTGTTGTTACATATTTGTATATATCCATATATATGCATTCTACATATGTATGTATGGACATATCATTCTATATTTATGGATGGATAAATAGATATCCTATTGCAATATTTTTGCATATTTATTCTGCTGTCCAATATGTTAATTATCTTTTTTTTTAAATCTACAATTTGATAAGCATGTATTTATTTATTAATATAAGTTGTTGTTGACAAAAATAGCAACAACATGTAAATAGAACAGTGTCAAGGACATTCCACTAGAGAATTTCCTCCAGGCTGACATCAATATTAATCATAACTCTTTTGAGACTTGTCATTAATTGCTTGTCTAAATTATCTAAATTGTGTTATCATCTAACCTCCTAGTCTATATTGTTCCATTTTTCCCCCATCCAACGTCATATGAAAGTTGACCATATAACTTACTGACATTCTCTGTTTTTGGCATCCCCATTTTCTCCCTCCATTTTAACCATCTAGTAACACTGACAGAAAAAGAAAATGAACTTAATTTGTTATGGCCTGCTCTTAATAGATTTTCATGATGCACTATTTTTCTTTATAAATGTTAACAAACTATTTCTTTGAATTTTTTCTAGAATTCTGCCAGAAATCAAAATGAAACTTTTTTGAATAACCATGATATTTTTGTCTTAAAAATAGAGGCCAACAACAAGACTATATGATGATCAATTCTGAAGGAGTGGCTCTCTTCAACAATGGGATGATTCAAACCAGTTCCAGTTATTCAGTAATGAAGAGAGTCGTCTACACCCAGAGAGAGGACTATGGGAAATGAGTGTGGACCACAACATGGCTTTTTCATTCTTCTTATCATTGTTTGCTTACATTTTTGTTTTCCTTCTCAGGTTTTTTTTCCTTTCTTTCTAGATCTGATTTTTCTTGTGCAGCAAGATAACTATATATATATATATATATATATATATATATATGTATACATATGTATTTAATATATATTTTAACCTATTTAACATGGACTACCTGCCATCTAGGAGAGGGGGTAAGGGGAAGGAGGGGAAAATTTGGAACAGAAAGTTTTGCAAGGGTCAAGGTTAAACTAGTTAATCTCTGGATGTGTTCAAATGAATCCTAGATGGCCAGGAAGGAATATTGTAGAGAGTGATTTTCTGTATGTGGTCGGATATAGGATAAGATAACCTCTTAGAAGTTTGTAGTTCTAAAATATGTTACATGTTCTAATTCTTTATCATGAGTGGGATTTATTTCATTCTTTCATTAATATTCATTTCTAAAACCTTATATCCTAAAAATAAACTGGTTAGAAAATTCTACTATTCTGTAATGCTACATAATTACTTTCCTGTCTGTCTTTTTCTCAGTACAATGGAAGGACATGGATCTGTGAGTTTTCTTACGCTAGGTGAATTCTCTTTAACAAGTAACACTGAATTTAACAAGTAACTCTCTCTCTCTCTCTCTCTCTCTCTCTCTCTCTCTCTCTCTCTCTCTCTCTCTCTCCTGAAGGTTTACCAGGATCTTCTTGTCTTCTGACCAATAGAGGTGGGTAGGTGAATGGGATAAACAATTCTATATAAACTACCCTGAAGAATTATAAGAGATTCAATATAATTCTAACTCAGGCAAGCAAACAAAATATAAAGTGAGTTATATACAGGATACTTGGCTAGATAAAAATAAAATTCATATGCTTAAGGAGATGATAAAGATTACTAACAGTATAGAGAATGTAAAACTGCTCAACTCTCATTTTGCTTCTGTTTTCTTTACTAAGAAAGGAGACATGATGCAGTAGAATCAGTCTCTGGTGTAGGGACATCTGATTTCAAGTTCCTACCTGTAACACATACTGCCTGTGTCATTTAATTTCTCTTTTTTTTCCTAGATAATTATGTAAGATTATCAATTATAGGAAACTGCTTACTTGTATTAGGAGAGGGAATTTTCTTACCCAGGAGTTCCCTATATCAATGAAATTACAAGTGCAATTACAGTTCTTTACCTAAAAGATTGATTTCCAGGTGGTTAATCATAAGAGGAAAAAAAAGAGGATAGGACTTTGAAATCTTAAGTTCTTAGGAACATAGAGCTAGAACTAGAAAGAACATCATAGACATTTTAAATCAGTTTTCTCATTTCATATATGAAGAAACTAAGACCAGGGACCATAAGTGACTTGTCCAAGATTATATGGGTAATAAATAATAGAGTCACAATTGTAACTTAAATCTAACTCATTTTGAATAATAATTTCATTTATAACATAACAAGTCATCACACAGCCTTTTTTTTCAAAACCTACAATGAAGTGGAACTATGACCAGAGTAATCCCATTACACTTCTCAAAAACTCTAATTTTTAGAAAAAAATTTCAACATATCAAGCTGAAAATGTCTCTTTGCAACATTTTTTCTCCTGTTTCCTTTGGGAATAAACAAAAAAAATCTAATCTCTTGTGACATATCTTCAAGTATTTGAAGAGTGCTACTCTTTACCTCTCCCACTCTTTTCTTCTCCACAATAAATCCCCTTTCTCCATCCATTCCTGTTCCTGAGCTTCATACGGTATGGTCTTAGAACCTCTCTAGGCTAATATGGTTACAATACTGTTCCAAAATGTAATAATAATGATGAGCATTTATATAGTGCTTTATAGGTTATCACAATTTGTTCTCACAACAATCCTATGAAGTACCTGTTAATATTTTGCCATATTTACCAATAAGGAAGCTGAAGCTGAGAGAGTTTATATGACTTTTAAAGGGACACACAGCTACTAAGTATCTGAGGCAGGATTTGAAATCAGTCTTTCCATCTCCCAAGTCAGATGTTTTAGCTATAATACCACATAGCTGTCTCAAAATGCAACACTCAGAATTGGACACAATTCTCTATATGTGCTCACACCAGGACAGACTAAAATAAAATTATCACTGCCCTAAATTTGGATGCCATTTCATTTTTTAATGTAGTCTAAAATCCATTTTTAACAAAAAATTATCTTGTTAAATCATATTAAGATTGCAGTACAGTAAAGACTTCTCATCCTTTTGAAATAAACTGCTATTCAGCTGTTTATCTCCAATATTCTATTTGTTAAGATAATTTTTTCAAACCAGACTTCATAATTAGCCTTATTGATTTATTTTGTATTAGATTTAACATTCTAGCCTATGTAGAAATCTTTCTGGATCCTCCCTGGCATACAACTTGTTAACTTGTTTTGTGCAAATTTGATGAATATTGATTCCATCCTTACTATTATTCAAATAACTAATGAAAAATTTAATTAGCATGGGGCCAACTATAGATCTAGGGGAAAGTAGAGTGGGGGCACTCCTCTAGAGATCTTCTTTGAAGTTGGCATGAAACTCTTAAAGTCTTTTCTTCAGATATAGGCAATTTAAATGCTTGTGAACCCACCTAAGTTGTGCAACTTTTATCTAGTTCATATCTTTGTACCTTTCCACAAGAATAACAAAATAAAGTAAAATGTTCTCCTAAGACCAATGAAAACTATATTTATGACATTTTCCTATTTTAGTGACACTGGCAGAAAAAAAGGAAATGAAATTATTTTTAAGGGCCTAAATAAAAGATAAATTTTGTGTTCTAAATGTTCTAGATGAAATCATCTAAGTAATGTCACTACATTACTTAGAACAAAAAGTATCAAAGGCTTATACTTTGGAAGTGATTCACCTATATTTCTAGTTAATAGTGCAGTCTGGACTAATGTGCTTCACAATATGAATGAAGCCTCTGAGGACTTTTAAGTAAAGAGGAAAATGTGCAATAGAGCAGTGGGCACATGAGCAAGGAGAATGGAGGGAGGAGCCCTCCTTAAAGAGTAGGAAGGAGGGGAACAAAGTGTCTTATGTACATATGACAAATTCTGCTAATTTCATAGTTTTCCCAAGGATTAGCCTATCTCCTTTTCTTTCTGACAAACCGTGTTCTTTTAACTCCCTAATATATTATACTAGAAAATTAATTTTGCTATTAATTAGAAGTCCTGGGTTCTAGTAGCATTACTGCCAAACTTACTCTTAGGCATTTGATAAGTCATTTCATGTTTGGGGTTTTTGATTTCCTGATTTACAATATTAAATTAGGTGTGCATAAGGCCCTTCATGACCCAAATTTTGCTCAAATACCCTATTTTTAAATTTTTCTTCAAAGTGTATTATTCTATGTTTGTTCTAAGGTTCTAGTTCTATATATTTTTTTCTTCTATGAAGATTGCTTTTTTATGATCTCTCTTGGATGGTTTGTTTAGTTAGTGATCTTTGTTGTGAAATATTCTATGTCTCCTGACATTTTGATGGAAGGAATTTGAAGAGGGGAGGGAATATCCTGGTACGAGGAGGCAAAGGATAATTAATTAGAAAGGTAATGTTGATAAACATGATAATTTTAGTATATATTTAAAAGAAATAGCAACTTGTATATAATACATTTCTAGTTTCATGCACAATCATATTTTTTACTCTACTATGTTATGGAAATTCTTGTTTTATTCCATAAAATAAAAATATAATAAATTCTTAAAAGAAAAGTAATGTTGATGTAGTAATTAATATTTGAAGGTCATAAAATAACAACAACATTGGATGCATTGTAACATCTACCTATTTAGATGGCATTTGGGTTTAGTCTTGACATTCAAATGCTAATTCAGATCATTTAGATTAGTAAATTAAAGGAGAAGGATTTTATAAAGGTTTTTCAGAATTGTATTTTCCCCACCACCACTATTTTTCTTTTTGGTATCCATATATAACACATTACATCACAGGTGGGATCCAGGGCACTTATTTATTAATCAGCATCCGTTGCCATAGCCAGGCGATGCTTGGTCCTGTTTCTAATCCTACCATCTAAATAACACACAAATAACCCCATATAAAGATTGTCTATCCTTTAAAGGCAAGCAGATATTCCACTTCCTTTAGGAAGGTTTTGTAGACAATTTGAGGAACAATCTTTTACTAGAAGCCTTCCCTTACCTCTTTTAATTCTAATATCTTCCCTCTATTAATTATTTTCTATTTATCTTGTATAAAGCTTGCTTTTAATTATTTGTTTGTATGTTGTCTCTTCCATTAAATTGTAAATTTCTTTTGCCCCTATTTGTATACTCGTCATTTAGCATAGTGCCTGCCACAAAGTAGTTGTATCATAAATGCTTACTGAATGATTGATTCTGTCTTTTCTAACCCTTTAAAGTTTTATCTACTAAAGCCTTTCTGAGCTCTAACTTTCTATGAATTGAGAATGTTGTTCAAGATCTAATATTTAATGATTTTCTGATACTTGTTATGTCTTGACTTTTACCGATCTCTAGAATAGTCCCCGAATTATATCCCATTCTTTTCCTATGTATCCCAGATAGGAGCAACCACAATAAGTTCAAATCCTTTCCATTGCCTCCTCTGTTCTGCTCTGGAACCAACTCATCTTCTTCCTCATCAAGCAGTGTGTGGGGATCTGGGTATCTATCATCTCCTATATAACATGAAATTCATACCTCTTATCCCCTCTGCCAAAGCTGTTCAAACTCCTAAGCAATGGTTCATTAAGAAGATAAAAAGATTGAAGGTTCCCCCAAGGCTTAAATACAGGGGCCATAAAATCAGAGTTGCTTTGGGATTTGCTTAGATTTCCCCTGCCCCAAATGCTACCAGTCTTATTTGCTATCATCTTGGCTCCAGATATCTAACCTTTTCAATATCCCCATGAGAAATAATTGTCTTTCACTCTGTTATGAAAATTGGCTTTTATCTCTGTCCAGGCCCTAAGTAAGAGGAGCATGTGAATATAATAGGGGTATGTGAGAGTGTGTGTGTGTGTGTGTGTGTGTGTGGTGTCATGAAAATTTTAAAGTATTCTCAAACTTAAAATATTTTAAGATCACTTGAGTTAGTACAAAATAATGTGCAAAATAAACATATATGCATAATTATATAGCACTAGCTCAAGGCAGGAAAAGGAAATTTAGTTTATTATTATATTCATTTTATAGATGTGGACCTTAGGCTCAAAAGGATTAAACAAAGTAAACTTCTTGTGATTACCTATGTGGTAAGCAGTGCTGGCTGTAATTATAATATCTGCCCTGTCTGCTTTATAAGTTTTATATGTAGGTCAAATAACAAAGACAGTGTGATTTTGTGGAATAAGCTCTTGATTGAGAATTTTAAAATGCCTTAAATATCTTAATTTGAATTCAATCTCCGACCTTTTAAATAGGGCAACATTCAAAAGCAACCCATATAAACATCAATAACATCACTTAATTGTGCAGAGATTTCTTGTCTACAAAAGCACGAATTTGGGATATATAGTCATCTAAAACACTTTAATTATTTTAAAGAAAAACTAAGAAAAGAAGCATTTTTTTAAAAAAAAATCATGGCTGTATAAACACCAAATTGTAAAAACTGTAGGGAATTATAGTACTTTTGTTTTTGTCTAGACTTATGATTATATCAGTGTAAACTCATAGTGTGGAAAATTCCCTCCACTTATTCATTTTAGTAACTTGTATTTAAAAAGATTATTTTTATAATTGTTATAATTGTTGATGTTAATAACAATAATATTCCAGACAAGATCATGAGAATAAAATGCCTTTTCTTCCAGTCAGCTCCATTATAGGGAAGCACAATTGAATTAATCTATATAAATTAGGTACTAGTTAACTCTTCCTTCCCCTCTATTGACAATATAGGTGAATTTAATAGTATCTATTGCTGTTATTTGGATATTTTTCTCAAAATTTAATGAGCAAGTCACTGACAACATAAACAAACACAGGCCAGTAGGGTTCTTGGAATACTATCTATATTTGCTAATGAACAAGTCAATCTGTCTACAGAATTTATTGGACATACCCCATGTGTAGGCAGCTGCAGAGAAAGAAAAGTGAATGACAATGTAAAAATTGTAAGAAACAATTTTCAAACAACTGAAGCTATCCAACACTGTTTTGAGCAACTTTGTGATGATAGCTCTAATATAGAAGGTGTACTTTTTGTTCTAAGTAATGTAGTGACCAAGTTAGTCTCTTCTTTTTTCTGAGTCCAGACTCCCAAAAAACTATTTTAATGACCTAGAAAAAATAACAACAAAGTTCATATGGAAAAACAAAAGGTCAAGAATTTCAAGGGAATTAATGAAAAAAAAATCAAATGATGGTTGGCTTAGCTGTACCAGATCTAAAATTATATTATAGAGCAGCAGTTACCAAAACTATTTGGTATTGGCTAAGGAATAGATTAGTTGATCAGTGGAATAGATTAGGTTCAAGGGATAAAACAGTCAACAAATATAGCAACCTAGTCTTTGACAAACCCAAAGATCCCAGCTTTTGGGATAAGAACTTAATGTTTGATAAAAATTGCTGGGAAAATTGGAAACTAATATGGCAGAAACTAGGCATTGATCCATACTTAACTCCGTACACCAAGATAAGGTCAAAATGGGTTCATGACCTAGGCATAAAGAATGAAATTATTAATAAATTAGAGGAACATAGGATAGTTTACCTCTCAGACCTGTGGAAGGGGAAGGTCTTTATGACCAAAGCAGAACTAGAGATCATTACTGATCACAAAATAGAAAATTTCGATTATACCAAACTGAAAAGTTTTTGTACAAACAAAACTAATGCAGACAAGATTAGAAGGGAAGCAATAAACTGGGAAAATATTTTTACAGACAAAGGTTCTGATAAAGGCCTCATTTCCACAATATATAGAGAATTAACTCTAATTTATAAAAAATCAAGCCATTCTCCAATTGAAAAATGGTCAAAGGATATGAACAGACAATTCTCAGATGAAGAAATTGAAACTATTTCTAGTCATATGAAAAGATGCTCCAAGTCATTATTAATCAGAGAAATGCAAATTAAGACAACTCTAAGATACCACTCACACCTGTCAGATTGGCTAAGATGACAGGAAAAAATAATGATGATTGTTGGAGGGATGTGGGAAAACTGGGACATTGATTCATTGTTGGTGGAGTTGTGAATGAATCCAACCATTTTGGAGAGTAGTTTGGATCTATGCTCAAAAAGTTATCAAACTGTGCATACCCTTTGATCCAGCAGTGTTACTACTGGGATTATATCCCAAAGAGATTATAAAGAAGGGAAAGGGACCTGTATGTGCACGAATGTTTGTGGCAGCCCTTTTGTAGTGGCTAGAAACTGGAAACTGAATGGATGTCCATCAGTTGGAGAATGGCTGAATAAATTGTGGTATATGAAAATTATGGAATATTACTGTTCTGTAAGAAATGACCAACAGGATGATTTCAGAAAGGCCTGGAGAGACTTACACGTACTGATGCTGAGTGAAATGAGCAGGACCAGGAGATCATTATATACCTCTACAACAATACTAGATGATGACCAGTTCTGATGGATCAGGCCATCCTCAGCAACGAGATCAACCAAATCATTTCTAATGGAGCAGTAATGAACTGAACTAGCTATACCCAGAAAAAGAACTCTGGGAGATGACTAAAAACATTACATTGAATTCCCTAATCCCTATAGTTATGCACACCTGCATTTTGATTTCCTTCACAAGCTAATTGTACAATAATTCAGAGTCTGATTCTTTTTACAGCAAAATAATGTTTTGGTCATGTATACTTATTGTGTATCTAAGTTATATTTTAATATATTTTAACATCTACTGGTCATCCTGCCATTTAGGGAGGGTGGGGGAGTAAGAGGTGAAAAATTGGAACAAGAGGTTTGCAATTGTTAATGCTGTAAAGTTACCTATGTATATATCCTGTAAATAAAAGGCTATTAAAAAAAAAAAAAAAAAAAAAAAAAGACTATTTTGAGGCTCGATATAATATTGATAAAGAGGGTAAGAGAAGAGCTTAGAAAGTCGCGTGTGTCTTCTCCGCCATCTTGGCTCCACCCCGTGTGTATGTTTTTAATGGAATACGAAGGACTATTCTGAGTAACAGAATAGTAGTTAGCCTCTGGGACAAGGTCCAGACAAAATAACAAACCTTTCAATGATATTCATATCTTCCCTAATAAATCATGATAATGCTTTCTTAACATTTGTATAGTATTTTACACTATATAAGTCACCTTCACACACTGTATCTAATTTGCTCTTCACAATAACCATGTAAAGTCAAAATGACAGAAATCATTTGACTAACTGAAAGACAGAATTAGCCTAAAAGGAGTGCTATGCTCAGAATCAGTTTGACAAAAAGTCAAACCCCAAGCCTAGCTTTGAAGGCTATTCTGACATTTATTAGTAGCATGATCCTAGTTGTCATTTACCATCTTTGTCCCTGAACAGGATATCATTTATAAAATAGTGCTGATGATACTTTGTACCATCTACTACAAACAATTACTAAAAGAAAAGCATTTTATAAATTTTAAGGCACTAAAGAAATGTGTATTTTGACTTACTTTCATCAAAAATGAAATTGAGGACAACAAAAGAGAATTTTGCCCAACATCCCCTTTCCAGATGGTGCTATAACCTAGACTACAAACCAGGTCAGCTCACTTCCAAAACAATGTGTTCGTTCATTTTTACACATCATATTTCTATTTTTGAGATCAAACTTTTTAAAATCTGTTTTTCTAGCCAAATCAGTCTTTGACTTCTCTATAACCTATTTCTGCCCCTTTCACCTTGTTATAGGGTTGCTAGGGATTGAGATGGGTAATAACATGAAATTTGTTCGAACAATAAGGGGGTTGAAATGGATTGGAACTTTCAAGAAATGGGGAGTTGGACTCAAAGTTGAGTAGATTTATAGAAAATTAATGTCAAAGGAAAAGAAGAGAAATCTTGAAAATCTCCTTGGTATGACTACTTTATTCACTTTAATTCAAGCAATATTTTTTAAATGCAACTATTATACAGAATGCATTATTTTCTGTGTTGAAGATACAAAAACAAGCAAAGGGCAATACAGTACCTGCATTCAAGGCAGATTGCAATTTAATCAGGGTAGGGATGAATGAGATACTCACATATGAAAAGATACAAGAGATAGGACAAAGTGAGATGTCAGAGAACAAAAATCTGGGAAAGATTGAGCATTTTTAAAAAGTCTGTGTAGTAGGAAAGAGTAAAAAAGGCTTTGAATTAGTGTAATGGTGTAATTTTGGGAAAAAGAAACAAAATTCAAAAGGAGATAAGGAAGGAACATGGTCCCGGCATGGTAGAAATGAATCAAAGTCAAATCAAACAGAATGAATTGGGAGGACAGCTGAGAGCCTGGAAGAGAGAGAACATAAAAATCAGTAGTATTAGAAGTTTGTATGAGCATGTTGAAAATAGATTGTACAGAATCTTAAATGCTAGGCTCAATTTGTATTTTATCCTATAGAGGAGAAAAGCTCATTGAAGGTTTCTGAACAAGAGAGTAAACAGCCATAAATGACACTTTCTTCTTTCCTAATTTTTTCCTATATTAACTTCTCCCCCAAATCCTCTCTGAAAAAAGGAACTATTTTAACCAGAAAGCTAGAACAATTCTGCTCAATATTCTCCCTTCTTTTGTTCTAGTTTCTGACAAATATGATGCTCCTTGCTTTCAAGCTCTCCTCTTGTAAACTTATAAACATTCTTTCTCAACCTCTCTGGGACGTTAGCTGTGGGATCATTTTCCTTCATTATCTCACTTTCAATCTTTTTAAAATTATTATTACTGACTCTTTCTCCAATACCTACACATATGCTCAGCTCTCCTTTAAAAAAATCACTTGATCTTTCAAATATCTCAAGATAGCATTCTATATCTCTTCCCCTTTCAAAGCAAAAATCCTAACATAGGTTATCTTCAGTCATTATCTGAATATTCTCATCTTTTGATCATTTATCAATCCCTTGCAACTTGGCTAAACCCAATCGAAAACTGTCCTCTATAGGATTACCAACCATCTCTTAAGTGTTAAATCCAATAGACTCTCCTTGAGCTTCAATAAAGAATTGATTAGCCTTGGGTAGCAAGGGCTTGTGCCAAGGCTTGGGAGAATAGGGTTTGAACAGAATTCTCCCTTGTCACAGTTATATAAAGTAGCCTGGAGTATGAGAGTACATAAGATAAAGAAGACTACTTATCTGGAAGAAGTATGACCAACAATCCTGTCAGTAATTTTTCAGAAGAAAACTTATTCTCACACCCTGGACTATCAGCCCTAAAGGTACCATTGTTGTTATACCTCTTTCCCAAAGGCCCAACTTTCCTCACTGCCACATCCACTGAATTATACCCAACTGGCATAAATAATGTTTACCTTACCTGGCCTAGGATCCCAAACTACTTGAATGCTGCAATCACAATGGTAGCAGAATATAATTGCATATAGTATTGAAGTGATTCTAAATACAACTTCAGAAATGAATTTTCTCCAGATGGCAGAATTCCCAGTTATGGATATTTTCAAAGAGTACAGTATAATGTAGTTATTTTAGACAGGGATAATGGAAATTGGGTGGGGGAAGAATAAAACTCTTGAGGCAGAGAGAAAGGGGAAGCACTAGGAGGGAGTAAGGTGAAGAGGAAATCCTCCACCCTTAGAATGAGAGTGTCTTGATACACTTGGTCTGGGTAGCAGATCTGCCTGCAAACATCTAACCCTCTTTCACTCTTTGCCTTTGGGTTACATAGTATGAATATACCATAAGCTTCTTGCTCTTCTCCCTTTCTACCTGAAAGTCCTGCCCCATCGACAGATCCTTTACCTCCCTTCCACTTTTTGTCTCATGTGCTCTTCCCGGGATCTCTAGTGAGTCACTCATTCCCCCCTCCAAGTTCTCCCAGAAATTGAAAGGTAAATGCCTCCCTCTTTATCCCTTTTAAGAACTGTCTTCTATCACAATGGCTTTACTTTGCCCATCCTTCCCTCTTTTGGTGTTCCCTCCTTTGGGCTGCACAGCACAAATAATACCAAGTAAAGGCAACTATCTGAGTTTTCCAGTGACCCTTTCTCCACTTCGCCTTCCCCACATCTTTATCCAGGGCAAATTGGCCCCAAGAATCCTGCCTTTTTCTCACTACACAGCTGAATTTCTACCCCCATCCCCAAGACTTTGAGTCTTCTCCTCTCTCCAGGTATACAAACATACATACATACATAAATACATGTGGATACACATGTTTGGATATATTACATATATGTATATGTGCATACACCCATATATACATAAATACAGACAGATGGAGATTCTCTCTTGCTCTCTTGCTTTGGCTCCTTTATGTGTCATTTAATGGGCTCTGTTTTTAGTAGGTGAGTAGGGGAGAGGGGGAGAAAGACACAACCCATCCTGCTATCTCCCTCATTATAAGTTATGACACAGTAAAGATCTGACTAAGGTAGTAGCACTGTGATCAGAGAGTAGGAACTATTCTATGAATATAACAAGAGAAATAATAATGCATTTATGAATAAATGAATGACCATTTATTAAGCACATGCCATGTGATAAGCATTGTGATGACCACTAGGGATACAAAAGCAAACAACACAGTTCCTGCTCTATGTGTTCTAAATAGGGGAGTCAATACAGAGATAATAAGAGGGGAGTGTTTTGGGTTGATAAATTATAGGGACAGTAAATGGATTACTAGAAGAGAGTAAAGTGACACGCCCTTTTCAAGACCAGTGGCTATGTTGATTTGAAAATGGCTCCAGAAAACAAGCAAAACAAGGGAGGAAAAGGGAATCAGGTAAACATGATGGCAGAGGAGGAAGAGAAAACAGAGAATAGTGTTTGATATAGTGGCCAACATAAGAGCACTCACCCATCTGAACCTGGGGGGGGGGGGAGAATAGGTCAGGGGAGTTTGGGAATTTAAAAAGTTCAGTACTCCAGGGAATGGTTTTTGATTCTAGGGAAATGTTGATTGTGAGATAAAGTGCACATAATGTTTGAGAAAGCATATTCCTTGAAACAAGCCTGTGAGGCATGAATTTCAAGTATCATTATTTTCCCCATTTCACAGATGAAAGAAGATAGTGCTGATAGAGTTTAAGTGACTTGCCCAAGATCACATAACTAATCAAGTGTCAGAGCAGAGATGGGAATCTACATCTCGATTAACTTCAAGTCCAGCACTTTTCCCACTGTACATTGCATGTACTTTATAGAACTGATTGATCTCTCCTTCCCCAAATTAAATCCCAGCTTTGAAACCAGTAGGGAAGTAGCAATTGGTTCAGAATGTTCCATTAGGTTTATATGGCATATAATTTATATCTAATCCTTACCCCTACATTTACAAAGTAAGCACTATTCCCAGGTGGTTAATGAAATGGCTGTTTGAGTCTATTACTTATGTACATAATCCTGATCTAGACCCTTGTCTGCCTCAGCTGAGTGCAGAGGGTCTCTCAGCAGCCACTCTGGATATCTGGTCTGAGATTTGCTGTTTAATTCAATTATTTCTACATTATGTGAGAGGCCTCCACCTTTTTCTAAGAACCCTGGCTAGCGGGTATGCCTGGAGGTAAGCGAACGTAGAAAGGAGATTTAGTTGTATCAGTGAGCACACCCCAACCTGCCTCTACTTTAAACCATCTCTATAGAAAGAATACTGAATTAAGAACCACTGATGGTCTTAGTTCTGCCATTAAACCCCTATGTTAGATCAATCAAGTCATTTCATTTCTTTGGACCTCAGTTTCCTTATCTCTAAAGTGAAGGGTTTAGATAAGATGAAAAAGAATTTCTCTACTATTAGATAAACAAAGCAGTCTAATCCATCTTCATGACTTTCAAAAAAATTTAATAAGCTAGATAATATGTATTGAGGATGCTCAGTGCTAGATATATAATAGAATACAGAGAAGAAGGGAAAAAAGGAAGGTGATGTGAAGGAGGAAGATGAAGGGAAAAAAGAAAGATCATTGCAATAGGTAAGGAAGGGGACAAAATGAAGAAGAAAGCAATAGGTAGACGGCAGAGACAAAAAGAGAAGATAAATTTTAAAAGAAGTAAAAAAAGATAGAAACAAATAGAGGATTAGAAAAATCAGAAAATATGCCTTTAGCATCTACTATGTGTCAAGCATATGCTAACCAGTGGGGAATCAAGAAAAGTTAAAAATAATATTTGCTGTCAAGGAATTCTTAGTTATAGGGGATAATATGTAAATAACTATGTACAAACAAGAAATATGCTTGATAAAAAGAATATAATCACTAGAGGGAAGGCACAAAGATTGAGGGAGATCAGGAAAGACCTCTTCTAGAAGGTGAATTTTTACTTGGGATTTGAAGAATGTCAAGGAAGCCATGAGACAACTGAGTGGGGAGAGAGTTCCAATGTTAGGGAACTATCAGTGAAAATGTCTTCAGTCAGGAGAGGTGGAGTGTCTTGTATGAGGAACAGCAAGGAGATAGGTTTCACAGGATGATAAAATATGTGAGGGCTAGTAAGGTATAAAAGACTGAAAATGCAGAAGGGGACCAGATTATGAAAAGCTTTGAAAGTCAAACAGAGGGTTTTGTTTGATCCTGGAAGTGATAGGGAGCCACTGGAGTTAATTGAATAGGAGGGTGACATGGTCAGATATACATTTAAGGAATATTAATTTGACAGCTGAGTAGATGATGGATTGGAATGGGGGAGATCTAAGGCAGGAAAACTGACCAGTAGGCTATTGCAATTGTCCAAGGATGAAGTGATAAAGATCTATACAAGGTTGATGGAAGAGTATAGGAAAAAAGTAAAATATACCAAGTTAAAATTGGCAGGCTTTGCCAACAGATTGGATATGTGGGTGAGAGTTAAAAGTAGAGGTTTACACACAAGTTTGTTGTGATCCTGGGTAAATTGGAGGATGATAGTATTCTTTCCATCAAAAGGAAATGCTGAAGAAAGGAAGGAATAGATCATGTAAAAAATAAAGAGAAATAGAATTAGAAGAAGGGAAGGGGAGATATGGGAGGAGGAAGAAAAGGAAGTCAGAAAAAGAGAAGGAGAGAGAAGGATAATGAGACCAGGGAAAGAGAGAAATTAAAAAAGATGAGAGGAAAGAAAGAATTATAAAAAGAAAAGGGAAATGAAGAAATCAAAACATAAGAGAAGAGTAAGTGGGAAGAGAGATAATAGAAAGAGAAGATGGAAATTAAGAGTGGTGAACAAAAAATAAGAGAAGAAGAAAGATGAGAAAGAGCTGAATGCAGTGGGGGGTAGCAGCATTTCTAACAGCCGCCCCAAGGACCATTTGCTGACATTAGGATTTTGGATTACCCAGCAATGATTCCCTGAGAAGATACCCTGGGGAGAAGCCTCAGAAGTTTAGAGGGTTCCCCTTTTCCTCCCTAGAATCCTCTTTAACAGAGGTAGAGACAGTGCAGAGGCAAGCCCAGGATCCCAGGAGAGGCTGGCATTCACACCCCTGAACTAATCCGTCATTTCATGCTTGCTGGCCCCTCTGATTGGGCTTTGACAATTAGAGCAGCCTTGGCCAAGCTTCGCCTGGGACTGTTTATGGCAAGCTCCAGCTCTGACTCCAGCAGACACTATTAGTCCTCGCTTTATAGGGATTTATTCAGCCTATTACCGCATCTCTGACTCTGACTAATGAGGATTTGATGCCAATTGAGGTTTAAAGCTGAGCAGGGAGGTCCTATCTCCTAGACCCTACTTCCTTGCCTTGACTAGAGTAGCTCTATCTCAGTACTTCCGTCACTACCATCTTTCTATCATCCTCACTCTAGACTGTCACCTTAGATAGCTTTGGGAAGAGCCATCTGTATTAAGAATGCAGATCTCAAACAGCAATATCTTCTAGACCTATTTGAAGTATTCCCAAAGGGGCAGAGATGCATGCTATGAATAAAGTTCTAGCAAAAATTTTCACCCAATTTTACTTTCCACATTCATGTCACTCACCACATGAAGAAGTAAGAGTGGGATAGAAAAGGAAAATACATTAGCTCTAGAGCCAAGGATTTCTGGGTTCAAATCTTGATACTAACTTAATCCATACAACCTCTGCTGAGACAATCAACATTCACTGGGACACCATTTCCATAATTTTAAAAAGAGTGGTCTCTCAGATCCCTTTAAGCTAAAAGCCTGATCTTATAAAACCTAATTAGGGAGTAATCAGAGATACCTCCTGCTTTAATTGGCTGAGATCTTACTGGATATCTGCCTTATGGGGGCAAGCATAAAGGTCATGAAGATCACTTCTAAAATGAGAAATAGCAAAAGAATTTTAAAACTACAAAGAAAGTTAAAGACTCCTAGCTCACTCTCTTGATTTTCCAGAAGAGGAAACTGAGGCTAAGAGAAAAAAGGAATTCCCCAAGGTGTCAAAATGAGTAAAAGAAATGGAAAGACTGAAACACAGGTCTCGACTCCCAATTTCCTGAACCTTTTATTTCTCATCTTCCACCACATTGGTATTAAGTCCCAAGATATACTTATGTGGTGGTTCTTGTAAACTTTGTCCTCATTTTGATCACCTTTTCTGCACAGTTATGACATTTCTGCTGAAAGGTTGAACTAAAGAAAACCTATCCCCTCAGTCCTTTTGTGGAAAAATACCTCACCCCTGAAAGTTCTAAGAGACTCATGTGGATTTTGGTGAATCACTCCGGGATTTTCTAGTCAAACTGAACAATTCAGAGTTTTTAAGACACAAAGCTGGGTCGATAAATTGTGGGACTCACAGGAGTCAAGCAAGGGCCGCAAAGAGATTAAAGAGCAAGAGAGTTTTTAACCTACCCACTGTTTAATCTGCCTTTGACTCTTCAAAAGCTACCTCCTGCTTTTCTTGTATTCTGAGTGATTTGAGGGACATCACCCCAGGATGCCAGAAACCCCTTCTGGAGGAAAGTCGGGGGTAGGATATATGTGTGCAGGATACAAAACAGCAACCATTTCCACCAGGGAGACCATAAATCCTACCTTTATTGTCTTTTATTATGTTGTTTCAACAGACTCTTAAAGCCTGCACAACGGCCAGTTGATAGCTGCACTAAATCTCTTTCATTTTCTCCTCATATTACTTTCGTTTCCTGTATTTTTTTTTCCTTCTCTCTCTCTGTCTCTTCGTGAGTCGGATTTTATAGGTCTCCCCTAGAGGACTGCAGCCAAATGGAAACACTGTTTATGATAGGAAAACTAAACCAAACAAACCCCAAACCTCAAACCTGGAGACGGTGATACCAGACGTGTGTACGTACCTACATATGGTGAAAGGCAGAAAAGGGACATAAATTCAATTGTAAGAAAATAGTCTGGGGGTATTGGCAGATGATGAGCTCTGAAAGAATTAACTGTCAAGAAGTCAAAACGAAGATGTGAAATTAAAGCATCCTGAGAATCAGACAATTTTAGAAGGCTTTCTCAATGTCCAGGATCCGGTTCATGCTTGGAAACATCCTCTTTTTCTCCCAGCTCCATCTATTTTACATGTGACTTTTCTGGAATGGAAGAGAGAAAAATAATGCAGATAGACAGACACAGAGACAGGGAAACAAAAAGACAGAGAGGAAAAAGTAGAGACAGAGACAGAGAGAGACAATAATGGAGATAAAGACAAAAACAGAAAGAGACCTAAAAAGCAAAACTAAGCAGAGAATTCTAAACTCTCTCATGCCTGATATTCCCCCTCAGGAGCAAAGTCCTCACTAAAAAAGAGTCCATGAAATGCAATTCAGTAGGATATGAACTGGGCCCAGAGTCCAAAATCTGGATCCAAATATTGTTTATATTATTGTCTATTAAGTCGTTCTCTTATCCATCCACCTATGCACCAAAAATCTCTTTTTCTTGTAAGGGACTCACATGGATTGTAAATGGAGATATGCAAAGTAGGGATCTGTAAAATGTAAAATGGGGATAATAATACTTTCACTACTAACCTGACAAAGTGATCATGAAGTTCAAATGAAATCAATCATGAAAACATGACATAAAACAAGCTATTATTTATCATTGTTTTATGAGGGATCACTGATGAGTTACTGAGTAAAGCTGTCTCCCACTTCTCTTAGCAAAATCTTTCTGTTTTAATCAGGCTGCTCCATTCAGAAATTCAATCCCTTCATTTTATAGTTGAAGAAATATGTCCAAAGAGAGGATGGATTACTCCATGGCAAAAATGGTAGTAAATAGGAATTTACCAACAGAGGCAAGGATTATGACTTAGAACGAACCACCCATTCAAAATACTTTAAAGGGAGAAACAAATTTTGTTCTTGGTCTTTCATTCTTTTCTCTAGAACACATGATATGAGGCTATTTCTTTGGGATTTGATGTAGAGGAAAAAAATTATATCTCTCTCGTTCAGGTATCCATGTTTCCCACAGTCAGAGCTCATACATGCAACTGGCTTATGTGTAGCTTTTGCAAATCTAAGCACAGTATCAGACCTTTGCTTCCCTCTTCTGCTTTTCATTTCTTTCTCTCTGAGTATAGATGACTAAATAACAGTGAGTAGAAGTGGACATTTTACAAGTAGCTACTTTGTGAATCTAGAAGTCCTGCATTCCACAGACAGGGTCTGTTAACCTGAAGTAGTAGTATCCACAGTGATTCTCACAGGTGATGGCTAACCAATAGAAAGATCTTTCCAACTCTTGGTCTGGATTGTCAGAAGATATTTTTCCTGAGGCACTCATTTGGACAGTACCAAGCCAAATGGAAGGTGAGGTAGATGTCAACCCAAAGCTAGGGGCCACTTGATAGGAGAAGCTAAGACCCATGCTGGCTAAGTTATTGTTATACATACTATTCCTTTCCCACCATTCCCCAAGTGTCCTCTTTCCTGCTATACAAATCTACCCAGGCTTTGCAGTGAGGCGAATCAAAGTTAAGTGAATATAATTGAATAATATAACCTGATTAAATGGAAAGAGCACTCACCTTGCAATCTGAGGTCTAGGGTTGAAATTCACCGCTGACATTACCAAAGTGACAAGAAAAACTTTGACAAGAAAAACTTTCACTCACTCTAGGATTCAGTTGCCCATAAAGTGAGAGAGTTAGATTTAGAAGGACCCTGAGGTTCTTTTCTTCTCTAGATCTATGATTCTATATATTGCTTCAATGAATATGCGATTTGATGCCTATGATCCCTCCCACCAATGCAGACAAATAGGCTCTTAAGTGTTTGCTAGAAGAATGTCTTCCATTAGTTCTTGCTACATTTTGGGAACATCAGTGCAACTGTGTCCACCTCTATTCCCTCACTCTCACAAAAGAGATAGTCTGTTGTTTATTTATTTTTAATTTTTTTTTCTGATCATATGTTTCTTGAATGATTTCCCTAACATTACTTCCTGCAGATACATCATCTTTGGAAACAAGCTTCTGCCTACTTGTGCCTGATTTGTGTCTTTCCATTATCTTTTGAGTCACCTCCAACTTACTTCTTTTGAAAATATGGTATTCCAAAATTCATTAAAGTTCAGAATCACTGGGAAAAGATCTATGTTAACAATATGGGATTTTGTGCTAGTAATCATTAAAGGTACTAAAATTCCCTAAATATAATGTTCAAATAATTGTTCTAACAGAGATAGTGTGTGACATAGCCAATAGAGCTAGCTTTGGAACCATTACTATCTGATTAAAATCTTTACTGTAAGACAAACTGGTTGGGGTACTGGGAAAATCACTTAGCTTCTTTCAGATGTGGGAAACTTTAAAATCCATAAGTTTGAGGGGAAAGATGCTGATTTATATTGGAAGAGAGAGCTTCTTGAAATATAAAGTCTCCTATACCAATGATATTACAGACCTAAATTCTATTCCATCTAACTACTTGGATAGCAAGTTCTAGAATCTGTATTCTCATGGATGAGGGTAGGAATAGTCTAATCCCTCTGATAGTACAATTCACAGTTCATTAACAAATTTCCATCTTACCTGCTTTGTTCATTTCCACTCAGAGATTTGATGTCATATAGGGCTTCTTGTAGGTTTATTGGCATTTTATTAATGAAATGGATATTTCTTTGTAACACAGTTTGTCTGTATGCTTTCCATAAGTTATGTTTCAAGAATAATTAGTTGCACATCCCTTTTGATCTCTTTTATAATTTCTTATGCATAATTCTCTTGGTAAACATTTGTCCATTTGTTTCTTCACCAGGTAGTTGGGTGACACAGTGGGTAGAACATCAGACCTATAGACAGGAAGACCTGAGATAAATTTAGCTTCAGATACTAGCTGACTCTGGCAAGCAACTTAACCTCTGCATATCTTAAGTTTTCTCACTTGTAAAATGGAGGAAATAACATAGACCATCTCTCAGAATTATTATGAGTATCAAATTGGATAATATTTATAAAGTATTTTGCAAACTTTAAAATATCTTGTATAAACACTAGCTTGTTGTTGCTATTATTACATGTCTCTTCAGTGCCCTTTGGTTTACCAGCAATTTTGATTCTTTGGATGTTGAGATGGTCCATGATTCACAATCATATCCCACCTCTAAAAGAACCCTAGTGTTAAAAGATAAGTGTCTGTTTCAGGGAGATGCTTATAATCATTATAAGACCTATACATTTTCCTAAATGAAATTTATTTTCCTCCTTCCTCCTTTTCCATTAGGGGCCCGGTTCATTGAACATTTAACAATTTTCTGTCGAAGATATATCTGCAAATGGATTAACTCTTAGGGCTATAAATTGTGGCCTTGATAATAGACATTCTTAATCCTTTTTGTTTATTGTGTAAGGAGTTAAAATAAAATAACTTTTTAATGTGAATCTCATGTTTGTAGTCACACAATGACCAGAGGATGGATGTAGTCCCTAAAATATAACCTTCAAATAAGAGCATGTGGGAGATCTTAGCTTTTGATTTGCACTCTGAGTCTATAACAATGACAAACACATTTAGCAAGCTTATGTCTTACTGTTTTGTGTCTCACTTTGCATTAATTATTAGAGAGAAATCAAACAGAGAGTATTTCTGATTACTTCTGTCATGGAAACTCATTTGGTTTTAATGTATGCATTGGAGATAGCTCATTGATTTTAGAGTGTTAGAGAAACAGTATTTGTGATTTCATTGGTACAGAGAACTAAGTCCCAGGTGAGGAAATTCCCTATACAAATGCAGAATATGTTTTTTTCATTGCAACTTATATAATCTTAGCTGACATTTACACAATGCTTTAAAGTTTGCAAAGTGCTTCACATACATTATCTCATTTAACTCTCACAACAAATTTGAGAGGTAAGTAATACAGGGTTCCAGTATTGGCTGCGCCATTTATAGTAACAGCAACTTAAATTTCTGAAGTTCTTTTAGGTTTATAAAGCACTTAAAAATTAAATTAATGTATTTTGTCTTTTATGTCACATATCCCTTAGTATTTCTCCTCCTTCTCTTTTCAGAGACATCCAATATAAGTAGCATTTTAAAAACACAAAAAGGGGGAAAATTAACATAAGCAATCAACATATTGAAGAAGCCCAAAAATATGTGCAATGTGCAATACTTGTGGACCTCTTACCTCTACAAAAGGATATTTTCTCATTTCTCTTCTTTTTAGCCATCATAAAGTACTTCTAATTGGACAGCTTTGTGATAGAGAAAGGATATTATTGTTTTCACTTAACAGATGGGGAAGCTGAAAATCAGAGTAGTGTAAGCCTTACCTAAGATCACACAGCTATCATGTGGAAGAGGCTTCATTTTAAATCAGGTGTACTGATTCCAAGTCCAGGACTCATTCTCAATGCCAAGCAATTAGCAAAAAGCAAGGCAATTCATCTTTATGGTTCTTTATTTCTTCATCTGTAAAATTAAGATGTATAGTGGTACTTCAGTATTTGTTATTGATTGACTTGAGAAGACTCGATGAGTGATAAAAATGATAAGACCAAATGAATATTTCCTATAAGGAGTACATCTCCAGGCTGCAGCCTAACCATTCCTCCCCACCCAGTTCTGCTAAAGGGTAAGTGGAGCTTCTAGTTTCAGAGAAACAAGCCAGCCCAGCCCAGTCCTCTCTTCTTAACTCAAGTCACTTTTTTATTTATCTCCATATTTCTCTCTCTGGAAGCAAATGGAGTTTTCTATCCAAAGTTTATTGGGATTGCCTTGGATCACCGAACCACTGAAGAGAATCAAGTCTTTCATAGTTGATCATGGCATAATCTTGCTGTTACTATATGCAATGTATTCCTAGTTCTGCTTGTTTCCCTCAGCATCAGTTCATATAAATCTTTCCAAACCTTTCTAAAATCAGTTTTTTCATCATTTTTATAGAACAATAATATTCCATTACTTTCACAGACCATAACTTATTCAGCCATTCCCCAATTGATGAGCATCTATTTATTTTCCAATTCTTTGCCACCACAAAATGAGTTGCTACAAATATTTTTGCACATGTGGATCCTTTTCCCTCCTTTATGATTTCTTTGGGAAACAGACCCAGAAATGCTACAGCTAGGTGAAAGGGTATGCTTAGTTTTGTAGTCCTTTGGTCATAGTTCCAAACTGCTCTCCAGAATGGTTGGATAATTTCACAACTCCACCAACAATGCATTAGTGTCCCCAGGTCCCATCTCCTCCAACATTTATCATTAGCTGTTACTGTCATCTTACCCAATCTGAGATGTATGAGGCGGTAACTCAGAATTGTTTCAGTTTGCATTTCTCTAATTAATAGTGATTTGGAGCTTTTGTAATGGCTATTGATAGCTTTAGTTTCATCATCTGAGAATTGTCTGTTCATACTTTTTGACCATTTATCAATTGGAGAATAACTATATTCTTATAAATCTGACATAGTTCCTTATATATTTCAAAAATGAGACCTTTTAAAGAAATTTTTAATTTCTTTAATTTCCCCAAATTTTGTACTTCCCTTTTAATCTTATTTGGCTTAGTTTCGTTTGTGTAAAAACTTTTTAATTTAATGTAATCAAAATCATTTATTTTGCATTTCACAATGTTCTCTAGTTTTTTATTTGGTCATAAATTCCTTCTTTCTCCAAAGATTTTTTTAGGTAAACCATAACTTGCTCTCCTAATTTGCTTATGGCATCACCCTTTATCCTAAATCATGTACCCATTTTGAGCTTATTTTGGTGTGACCCAATGACTTTCTGAGAGAGACTGTAATCTTTATATTCTCCCCTCACCCCAAGCATCTAAGCTTCCTGAGAAGAATGGGGCTAGATGTGAAAGTGGAAGCTATGGTCTTGGGCCCTCTGTGGTCTAGGGCCCTGATGGCTACCCAGAGCTCTGGCCACTTCCCAGACCCCACCAGAAGTCCTGGATCTTCCACCATTGGTGCTGTCTCCTCTGCCTGGGTTCCTGTGATCCTGGTGCTAGCACCACTGCACCTGTTCCAGCTCCTACTGCTTCTCCTCCTACTGGACAGGCCAGCACCCCTTCCAGTACTACTCCTTTGGGAACTGGGAGACTATTCATTGCAGTCACATCATCCTGCAGGACCTGCCTATTGATGTGCAAGACTCAGCATTGGGGGCTCCAGTGTGACAGTCCTGCCCATGGCTGCTTTCAATGCAGAGAAACTGCCAACAGCTGAGGGCAATAGCAGCTGTAATAGGAGCTGGACACTACATCTGGTTGTCCTTAAATCTCTACTCTTCAACCAAGACAACAACCAAGTGCCTAGCAACTACCAAGTACTGAAGCATTTTTTCTCATTGAAATTCATCGGATACCAAATTTGACAGGTTTTAAATACTAATGCCAAAAGTACCACTGTCTATTTCTGAGGGTAGCTAGGCGCAGCCCTGGAGTCAGGAGTACCTGAGAGCCTCAGATATGTGGACCTTAAACAATTAATTTAAACCCCAATTGCCTCAATTTAAAAAAAAAAAAAAAGGTGCACATTACCTCCCTTGTGGCCATTATTATGGGAAAAACAATTTACAAACTATGGGCATCGTTATCATGATCACTATGTTCATCAGAATTATTACTACTCTCACCAACAATTATTTGAGAACTTTACTGAAACACATTTTTGGGGGCTTGTATTACAGGCCATGACTCAACATGTCCATGTGCTAAGAACCTTTGCCTTCCTGACATCTGATAAACATATAATTCTTCCGCATTTCCTTTTGATGTCCTTCCAGCTCCTAGCCCATGGTCACTGACACGTTTCATACTGGTGCCTGTCCTGTCCTATTGCTAGCTCCAGTGCATTATCATCAGTAACAACAACACTTCCAAAACAAACAAGCTTGAAAACTGTAAAAACTATAAAGAAAAAACAGTGGCCATTTATGATGTCAATTGACTGATAATGGGACATGTTAACCATTTCAAAGAGGTGAGTGATTTAGGGTATGGAATGAGACATTCATAGCATATGTAATATATCGTGTCAAACAGTTCATCATATGTTTATCACATTTTATCTGTCAATCTATAGCTCTATAGTTAATGAAGAAATTTATTTACTTGATCATGATAGTTGTAACAAGAATTTTTTTTCTTTTCCTTTTTTACCACATTGGGGTGGGGAATTGAAAGAAGAGAAAATAAATTTATAATTTTTTAATGAGGTAGGAAGACCTTACAGATGCAAAATGCCACATACACTTTCAGACAAGGTTTCTCCTTTATTGTTTTAACTTAACTTTACATCTAACAACTATATAATTAATTTTACTTTGTAACAAGAAACATCTAATTAGTGGGAATAATCTGTAAATATAACAACAAAACCCATCAATAAAAGTTGAGATTAACTATGGAACTAAGATTGAAAAGTGTCCAAATGAAAGAAACAGTAACTCTGTTGAGAATGCAAAAATTTTGGTCTTTATCTGACAAGACAGTGTTTTGGGGGATTGGTGTTTTTTTGTTTTCTGTTTTTTCCTGAGCAAATCGAATTTCCTGCCACATACTTAGGGTTTATACTTGGATTCCATCATTTCCAAAGTATTTGTTTTTATCTCTGTGTCTGGTCTATCTCCGGTTCCTTTAAAATTCCCCTACAGAACTGCGCCAAACTTATTTATTGTCTAGGTTGAAAACTTTTGTGATTCGTAATGGGAAAGCCAATTCTTCAGGCCTAGTTAGCATCACCAAGCAGGGTCCCTGCTGGGCAGTGTTGGCAGCTCCTGCCGAGAGACACCGTTGCCATTCGAGGAGGGAAGAGAAGGGGATTGAGACGGAGATGTCTTCTGACTGCTTTAACAAATTCCTTCTTCTTACCATTCACTTTCACAGATGCATGTGTGCATGCATATGTTTAGATAGGCACACACACAATCTTATTTCTGATTTATTTCTTTTTAAGTTTCCTCCATCCTCCAAAACTCTTTCCTTTGAAATGCTTTTGGCTCCAGACTTTGGTCAAAATCAGATCAGAGAAGCCCAGCTGGTTTTCTCTGTATAAGAGCTCCTAAAGGAGAAAATTTTTAAATGAAATATTACAGTCATTCATGCTTAGAGGTTAGGACCAAGTCATCATTACAAAAGCAAATTAAGCAACTGAGGCAACTGAAGTAGACAAAATGCAGAACTGAAAATCAAATATTTGGTGTTGGAGTTCCAATACTTCCTAGCCATGTGACCATGAGTAAATCTCTTCCTCTCTCTGATCTGCTGTTTTTTCACCTGTAAAATGGGATTTGAGTACAAAATCTAATAAAGAATGGAACTTTTTCAACAAAGGGTTGAAATAGATAAGGAGACTGGGATAGCCAGTGTAGAATTAATGACCTGCAAAATAACAGAGTCAAGAAAGGACTGGAAATCATGGTGAGAACAAAGACCAGTGTAAAAGATAAGACAGACAGAAAAGGAATGATAGAATGGAGGAGATTATGATCAAATAAAGGAATTTTCTTTAACAGGAAAGTAGAATACTAAAGGGTGATAGAAATATCAAGAATAAAACTTCCTCTATGTGTGGCTAAGGTAGAGTAGAGTAAATGATTAGAATTATATCAATTGAACAATTAGTTGGTGTAGTGGATAGAGCACCAGACCTGGAGTCAGGAAGGCTCATCTTTCTGCATTCAAATATGGCCCCAGATACATACTAGCTGTGTGACCTTGGGTATATCATTTAACCTTTAACTTTACCTCAGTTTCCTAATCTGTAAAATGGAATGGAAAAGGAAATGGCAATCTACTTTATTTTTGTCAATAGGTTATGTAGAGTTGATTTCAACTGAAAATGACTGAATGATAAAACTGAAGCATAGAGTACAATGCATGTAGAGCATTTTACTTTAAAGAATTATAAATAAAATAAAACTACATATATCAAGTGTATGCATATGCATATATACATACATATAAACATATATACATCTATATAGATATAAATATATCTACATATATGTTATAGCGAAGGTGTTGATCAGCTTTAAAAGAGGACATTTCTTCACTTGGGAGTTACCTACATTAGAAAAATTATAGATCCAAATCTTATCCCTTTTCCTAACACAGATGAAGTATCTATCTCCAATATATACTTGCAATCCTATAAGATTCTCTGATTGATGAAATAAGAAAATCCCTGTTGGATCAACCTTGAATTATTAATAAAAAGTGAGGCATAAAACCAGGAGAGGTACAAAAATATGATTGTAAAAGGCATTCACCATTGCCATAAAGAGTGTGTAGTATAGACAGAAAATTGAAAAGAATTCATATTTATTGTGAGGTCTTCCAGATTTTTCTTTGTAGATGATGTTATACCTGCTGTATTCATTGTACAGTTTTAAAAATGAAGTCCACAATCAAAGTAAGTTTGCCAAACTATTGATAGAGAAAATTAACAAAATGGATGAAGATTTTTCTACTATATATTTAAAGGTATATGTTTCTGTGGTTTAGTCATTTTTCATGTCTGACTCTTTGTGAACCTCTTTGGGGTTTTCTTGGAAAAGGGATTGGTGTGCTTTGTCATTTCTTTCTCCAGTTCATTTTATAGATGAGGAAACTGGGTCAAACAGGATTAAGTGACTTGTCAAATGGTCACACAGTTTGTAAGTAAGTAAGTAAGGCCAAATTTGAACTCAAGTAGATTAGTCTTCCTAATTTTATGTCCAGTATTCCCTCAAGTATATGCTCTGTTTAGCTTTTAAAACCCCAAATAACTTGAACCCTTTCTAACCTTTTCACTCTTTTTATTGGTCTACTTGTTTCTCTTGGCATATGCCAGTCTATTACTAGTTCTAGCTGTTCACCACTCCTGGAACATTCTCTCTTTTTACCTCTCTCTTCTGGCTTTTCTAGTTTCCTTTAAGACTTAATCAAAACTCACTTCTGCAGGGTCTTTTTTTTTTTTTTTATCTTAACCTCACCTTCTACTAATTTTTTTCTTTCTTAAATTATCTTCTACCCTTTATCACTATATATCTTGAAGTATATAACTATATATATGTTGTCTTCCCTATTTGAATGTTAGGTCCTAGAGAACAGATAACCCTGTTTTCCATTTCTTCCCATTTCCAGCTGATTTGAGATACTTTCTAACTACCAGAGTTGTAGCAAGGAAAATAGTTTGTAAACCTTAATGGAATCTTAATGTTCCATTTAAATGTGAGCTATTGTCATGTTCATTATTATTATGCAGAAACAGGCAAACCTCTTGAAATCAAAGTAATAAATAGAGAAGGCTATATTGAAATAACTTCAAAAGTCAGAGTGATTGGGATCAAAAGATTATAACTTAAAACTTGATGTGACCTCAGAGGCCAACTAAAAATAACCAATTCATTTTGAATTTACAAAGTTCATGCATTTAGCACATGACAATGGAACAGTTTGAACCCAGAACTTGTATCTAAAAATCCAGTGTTCTTCTCATTACATGATAAAAGAAATATTATTTTATTAACATTCTACTTATTCACTAAAGGGAGACTAGATGAAACCAGTAAATAAGATTCATTTATAATTACTATATTGGTGATTTACAAATGAGAGCTACTAAAGCAATATTTACAGCTATTAAAGATTTTAATTATTAAGCAGAATGAAAAGCTCAGTATCTAGGGGCAAAACTCCATGGTCCCATCAAGAAGTGTTGTGGTGTATAACATATATTGGATTGCTTGCCATCTACGGGGGGGTAGGGGAAGGAAGGGAAAATCTGAAACACAAGGCTATATAAGGGTCAATGTTGAAAAATTATCCATGTTTTGAAAATAAAAAGCTTTTTAAAAAAGAAAAAGAAAAAAAAAAAGAAGTGTTGTGGGATGAAAGATTTAAGAGTCAAGAAATTTGCTATATTCAGAGTTTCTAACACTTGGTGGAGAAACTCTTCTTTCTGTTTGGTCCTCACTTTAAAATCCCTTTCCCCTGTGTGATCATGCCCTTCTATTCTCTTAACTACATCATCTCCAGGACAGGGCTTATATGGAAGTATGTGTAGGCAGAACTAGTGTCCATGAGGAGATCCAAGAAATCCCATCAATCCAAATATTTACTTCTCTAATGCTACAAATTTCATCACTAAAAATTCAGTCCATTGGAAGTAGCATAATATTTTCCACATTTCCTCTAAGAAATGCCAGTTCTTCTGGAAAAGGTCACATATTAAAAATCCCAGTTTCTCCGTGAGAAAGGAGCAAGGTCAGTGAGATACTTGAGCTTCTTGAGTAGAGAGGATAAAAAAAAAAAAAGAAGGTACCTGAACTTGGCTGTCAAGCAGAGCTTTCAACTCTTCACCTTTGTTGACCTTGCTTTCCCTTTTACTTATATTAGGATAGAGTGAGACATATGAGTGATGTAGGTTAAAGCACTCATAACCTCAGGTGACATTGGAAGGGAGGAGGCGTGTCAAGGTGAGCTGCCTGGCTCTCCCTCCCTGCTGTTCTGACAGAATGTCAGCCCTGCTGATGGATGGCTCATTAGCAGCCAAACAAAATGCTTTCCATTCTTCTTTCTTTGAAATCTCACAAAGAGCATCCCCTTCCCCCACACACACTCCTGACAGTTTCAATCCAGCAGTTCACTCTATTAAACATAGCTCTTATTATGCAAGAGTATATCTGGCACAATCAAAGCTCTCTTTTCACATGTATAGCCAGCCATACATGTGATGATCTGTTTGGATATCTGTTCTCTGCATCCCAGTAATCTGGAGTTTCCCAGATGAAACTACTTAACCCTCCAAGATCCTCCTAGATCCAAAGCCACCATACACAACTGGACTAATCCTATCTTTAGGGCAAAGGAGTCAAGGAAACTTATCTAAACCAATGTCTTAAAAGCTCTCCAGAAAGTTAGTTTTTTTGATTGGTTGGTACAGATCTTGTAATCTGGCCACACTAACCTTCCTCTTCCTTGTTCCCTTGTTAATAGACACCCTCTCTATATATAAATCTATAGACTACAATCCTATAGACTATGTCCTTGATTTGGATCATAATTTCTAAAAATGTAAAATCTGGAAAGCCTGTTTACTCCAGGGGTTCCAAACTTTGGATAATGGAGCCCTCTGACTATCTGTGGAATCTATAGGTCCCTTCTCAAAGTAATTTTAAATGCATAAAACAAAATATATAATATTCTAACAGAAATCCAAGGTTAGTGAAAATAAAGATAGATTTTCCCTCAACCAAGTTCATAGATCCCTGAAATCAATCCCTTGACCTCTGCTTTTACAGAAAAAATAGACTTCATGAACTCAAGTGCCTTCTTCAAAGTCACAGAGGTACATAGAAGAAAAATTAAGACTCAAGCCCAAAGTTATTGCTTTCTAGTGTCGAGTTATGTATGATTATTCTCTGCTTGATCAGTCAATTCCTTCCAGTCTCAGGTCATTTCAAAATCTGAAGTCTGCTCCTGAATATCAGGCCCTGGATACTCTGATCCTTACTCCACTCTGTACCTAAACTTGAATGGATAAACCTCCCATAATTCCAATTTCCCTATGTCAGTCCAAGGCAGCACCAATCTTCCAAATATCCAGGTATAAAACTTCGAAGTTTTATACAGTTCCAAACTCTTTTTAACCCTTATTCATCCACTAGATGGATATGCAATCATTTACCATGTCTTGTCAATCCCACTTCTTAAACAGTTTGTCAACTGCCAGCATCTCTAGTATAGGCTTTCTTCATTTTACTCAAACAACTGCCCAATTGAGCTCATCATTAATTTTTGTCAGGATTATTGCAACAATCTACTAATAAATTTCTCTGAATTTATTCTTTCCTTAGTACAGTCTTTTCTGCATGCAACTGCTGATTTGATATTCCTAAAAATCAGGTGTGTCATTATTCTACTCAAGAAGTTTAGATGGCTCCTCATTGCTTTGGGTTAAAAAACAGACTTTTCTATTTGGAATCAGGCTCCAGTTTCTCTTTTTAGACTGAGTGCACAACACTATCTAACACATATTCTGTGTTCCTTTCCAACTAGCCTACTTTGCCATTCTCCCTAAACAGCCTTCCAAATCCTGCTTCTTAGAATGTTTCTCCAAGCCTGGAAAGCTCTCCTTCCTCACTTATTCCTCTTGGAAACTCTGGCTCTTTTAAGGCTCAATTCAAGTGCAATCTTATAGATATAGATAGATAGATAGATAGATAGATAGATATAGATATACATACATATATGTTTTTCTAATTTTTATTTTAAGCTTAAATACAAAATTATAAAAGAATTAATACTTTGTACACAGTAGGCCATAATAGGATTCAATATAAAACAATAAATTTCCATTTAAGAAATCCAATTAAAAACTATATATTGTTTTCAAAGCTTCCCAGCTCTTTGCTTTCTTATTGGTTTTCTTTTGTTCTTTGCTATGAACTTTTTTTCTTTTTTTTCTCCTTCCTTTCTCCTCTACCCCCACTCAAATGAAGGCTACAATTAATCATGGATATAGATATACATAGATATCTATAAACACATAGACACATAAATCATATATACATATGTTTCTACCATCTGTTTCTCTGAAGGTGGATAGCATAATCCTTCATAAATCCAAGTCTTTCCATCCAATCTGTTTGTTTGGTTTTATGTTTGTTTATTTGTTTTTCCTGAGGCTATTGGGGTTAAGTGACTTGCCTAGAGTCATATGGCTAGTATGTATTAAGTGTCTGAGGCTGGATTTGAATGTAGATCATCCTGACTGTAGGGATAGTGCTCTATCTACCGCACTATCTAGCTGCCCTCTTTCCATGTTTTTCTAACTCAACTAGGTCATTATTTCTTATATCACAGCAATGCTTTAAACTAATCACATTCTGTTTGAGAGATTGTCTATGAAAGTTTTTTCTCCCAGTTTTCTGCATTCCCTTCTGTTCTTGCCTATATCGGTTTTATTTGAACAAGAAAACTTTTATTTAAAATAATAAAAATTATTCCTTTTATACTTCAACAATGCTCTCATCTTATAATATAGTTTAAGGTGTGATACTGCTGGATCTATTTCTTTTATATCTTTGTTCTCCTGGTTTATTTGAAGCTTCTGACCTTTTGTTCTTCCAAATGAACTTTGTTATTTTTTTTTCTAACTCAGTAAAAGAAATTTTAGTCAAGTAATTGGGTTATTTAATAAATGGGTTAGGTAAAATTGTTATCTTTAAAATTATATTGGCTTTACCAACCCATGAACAATAAATATTACTTCAATTATTTACATCTAAGTTTGTAGAAAAATTGTTTGTTTTTTGTTTATTTTATCTATGTTTATATAACTTCTATGTTTCTTTTGGTAGAAATATACCCTGGCATTTTATACTGTCTAGGTATTTTAAGTGGTCTAAAATAATATTAAATAATATTGCTGATACATTTTGACTAAAATTAATTTAATTTTAACTTTATCTGAGATCATAATTATTATCTTTGCATTTTTTACTAAATTCTACTTCTGCCCTTTATTATATCTTTGTGCGTACATCTCATTTCCTGAAAGCAACATATTGCTGAATTCAAATTTATAATTTGCTGTTTTCATTTTATAGATAAATTCAACCCATTCATATTCTAAATGACAAAACTTGAGTATTTTTCACATTCCTATTTTTCCTATTGCTTTACTTCTACCTGCTACCTTGCCCTCCTATTCTTTAACCTACTCACCATTAAGAGTCCCTCCCTTATCCTCTCCCTCCATCCCCTTGCCCTCTTATTTGTTTCAAACTTAGAAGACATTTCTGCTCTTCTAGATTATATATGTTGTTCCTTCTTTAACACAATCTTGATAAGAGTACAAAATACCTGCTCTTCCTTCACTAGATTCTTCTGTATCAATTTTTCCTTTTATGCCTTTTTTTGTATGAGATAAGTACTCCTTTATATATCTCTCTACACAGTTTCATTTTTTAAGAATCACCCCATCATACTCAGCTCAGCCCAAGGCTTTCTTTTACACTATCCAAATAAAGATGACAATCATAAGACTATTGCTAATATTCCTATACATATGAAGTAAATAATTTGACCTTATTGAGTCCCTTTTAATTGGTCTTTAATATTCATCTTATATTTCTCCTAAATGCTATAAGTCATATTTTCCCTTAAGTTCTGAGGTTTTTGTCACAGTAACCTGAAAATCTTTGAATTTGTTAAATATCCATTTTTTCTATTCAAAATTATATTTAATTTTATTGGAAAGTTATCTTTTGTTGCAACTTAGCTCTTTTGCTTTATGGACTATAATATTCCAAGATTTTCAAAGTGTAATGCTGGAGAAACTGAGATAAGATAGAGATTAGAGAGTTTTAATATTTTATTGGAGAGCTTAGATTAATTGACTAGATTGGACTCATGTCTCAAAGAATCCAGCAGTGAATGAAGAATTCCAGGAATTTTTATAAGACTCCCACTATCAGGGAAACAATTTTAGGCAAGGGTGGAGAGAGCACTGGTGAGCAGTAATTTCCAGGAATGAACCATAAATTTGGTTCTGACAGGTTGGGAGTAAGGACCATAGATTCTGTTAAGTTGGGAGTGAAGAAGGTGGTCACATTAGAGACAGAAAGTTTGGAACAAAAGATATGCTTACCTATCTCTAAACAAACTATCTGCAATTTATGGCTCTATGGAATGCTAATGGTCAGAGTTCCCAGCTCTAATTTATATCAGTCCTAAAGGTCAGGAAAAATGGGGGAAGAGGACATAGTATACTAACTCAGGGAAAGAGATATTATAATTCAGGGAAACTAATGTAGGGAAGCTGAGGTATTATAATTCAGGGAACTGAGGCAGAACAATTCAAGGAATCTGTGGCATAACATTTCATACTCTCTCTTCTGAATATTCATATCACTGAATCACCTTCCCCAAGATACCTGGGAAGTCTAAGCACCATAATTTTGACTGCCTCAACGTGGGACCGGATGAGGCGAACAAGATTAGAAAAGATGCAAGGACCAATGGCAAGGGCAAGGAGAAAGAGAAGCAAAGGTCCCATAAGGGATGTAATAAGGGTGGTTAGCCATGGGGAGGAATTAAACAGAAACGGGTCCCAGTTCTTTCCTTGCCCCAGCTCCAGTCATCTAGACTCAAGATTCTTACAAACCAGTGACAGACTTTCCCTGATTACCCCAGAGCTTTCAACATAAAAACAGCATTCCTCATTTAGGGCGGCACACAGACCACCCCTTTGCAGAAATAGCCCCTTACGGTTTTAGAATACCATCTCAGCTAGGGAATCAACCTGGCTTTCCAGTTTCAAGATGGATGATTCGATCTGAGTCAAGTCTGTGGTCATTTGTGCACTTAATTCAGCATACCCAGAACTGCCCATCAGGAGGGCTTTGGTGCTGAGGGCAGTGGTGCCCATTAGCCCTTCCCCTACTATGAGGGGAAGGAATGGCAGAGCATGTCTCTGTCTGATAGATTCCAAGGGGAAAAAGGGGGATCAAAAGTGACTCCATCCATCCCCTCCTGGGAGAACAGACAGGCTGGGAAATACCGCTACCAGGAAACAGAAAGGATCAGGATTTCTGAGCAGGGTATCAGAGCATGCACACTTAGTCAAGACAGACAAACCATGGACCCTCAGGGGCTTTATACCAAACTGCAACGTCCATTAAGGATGCTGAAATATTAATTAAGGAACTGGCGTTACAGGACTGGAGGAGAGGGTCAGAAAGTCGTGGAAGCAGTCACTAGACAAATTTCTATGTCTTGAAGATTCCCCCGAGTGATCTTTGGTTGCTCTGAGGAACAGGTAGATTGAGAGTGGTCCCAGAAACTGAGTCTGCCAGGGCAATTCCAACAAAATAAGGGGGTTCAGAGTTAAAGCAGAGCCAACAATCACTGCCCAGCTGGGGATCTGTGGAGTTCAAATAGGAGTGCACTATTAGCAGTAAATTAAGGATGGAGTGAAGACCAAAGGATTTAGGGGGGTGTCAATTGGAACTGACAGGTCGGGAAGGGTAGGAGGATTTTGGACCAGGGCAAGGTCCAGTGGTACCAGAAATGGTGTTGCCTGAATAGGATCAAACAGAATTGATGTTCTAGAAGGGACTAGCTGGGGAGTCAGAGGTCCCACAGGGCCTTTGAGAAGGGGTGGATCTATACATTGAACTAGGAGGTAGTGGCTGAATTGAAAACTGCTATCTGCCCAGAAATAAAGGGTGAACCTTTGGGACCTCTCCCACTTCTGGTGGGATGGTTGCTGGATAGTTAGGATGATATAGAGGAGGGGGTTGTAGAGTGGTCTGGGTCTGCTGGTCAAAGGTTTGGATGGTCAACTTGAAGGTGTCGTCCCCTGGGAGTGAGCACCACCTGGCATCTAGGCACAGTTGGAGCAGAAGGCCACTGGGGCCCTAAAATAGAAGCAGGTAGCCAAGGTGGGATCTACTGTCATAGAAAGTTCTGAACCTGAGTAGTAGGTGGCAGAAAAGGAGGGAATTCCCCTGAGATCTCTAAAGGTCATTTTCCATGTGGACTTTGGGGCATGTGGGTTTTCTGAAACTATGGAAATCAGAGGAAGGAGGAGGAGGAGGACTAAGAAAACCCCTATGGTGTGTCGCTGGAATTACACTTCTGGAGAAAAGGGTGGGGGGGTGTTAGGGAACGATGTTGCCTCTCAATAGACAAATTGAGCAATCACAAACAGTAGTAACAAAGCAGTGAATACAAGGATTAATCCTTCCAGAATTTTCCCACCCAATGTCTTTCAAAGATTTAGGGGAAATCAAGGATGAGAGGACCTGATCGGTCTCAGTTTCAGGGGACCTTCACTAATTTCTGCTTTCTATTCAATGGTGATGGATGGCTTCACTTTGCTGTAATGAATTCAGGTGGGGATGGACTCAACCTTTACAACAGTGGGCATGGTAAGGATCACAGTATGCAGTCCCTTCCACCTGGACTCCAGGCCAGAGGTAGAAAATTTCTTTATCAGAACAGTATCACCAGGCTGGAATGGATGAGCAGGCTCAGTGACAGGGACAGGGAGAACCCTCGGACAGGCATGAGATGGCTTTCTGGGTTTTCTGCAAGGCCTGTAGAAACTTGATAAGAGAGGAATTAGAGACTTCAGCAGTTATGTCTTCCCTAACCAAGCATAGGATAGGTGGTAGTCTCCCAAACAGAATTTCAAAGGGAGTTAAACCCAATCTGTTGAGGGTGCATCTACTTCTAAGTAATGCTAATGGTAGCAGTGAGACCAGGAGCTTTGAGTCTCCAAGACAAGCCTTCTAAGGAACTCTTTAAGTATTTTATTCATTCTTTCCACTTGCCCCAAGCTCTGTGGTCTGTATGCACAATGAAGTTTCCACTCTATTCCCAGGGCCTTGCTAATGCCTTGTGATATTTTTGCAACAAAGGCAGGGCCATTATCAGACCCTACAGCTACTGGAAGACCAGAGGGGAATTAATTCATTTAGTATCTTTTTAACTCCTGTGAGATCCATTTCATTTCATGTAGGGAAGGCCTCAGTCCACCCAGAGAAGGTATGTACAAAAACTAACAAGTATTTGTACCCAGTTGTTGACGGCTGTATCTCAGTATAATCTAAGTCCCATCTTTCCCCTGGGATATTTCTCTTAAGCCTGATTCCCACACAGGCCTCTTTAATTCTTTTTACATTTACTTGGGCTGCATGTGTTTCATCTATAAATATAACTTATGATCAATTGACTGACATCCTTTATATAATATCTGCTCAATAACTGATGCATTTTCTTTTTCACCCAAACGAGTGAAATCATGCAAGTCCTTCACCAGCATTCTGCTTAATGCTTGTGGAATAAAAATTTTGTCCTGTATGTACCACCAGGGACCCTTCCTCTTTCCTCTGTTCTGAGAAGCAAAAGAATCTTCTGAAGGAGAGTATGTAGGTACAGGAGGAAGGGGGGAATTGCTAGAGGCAGAGAAGAAGGGAGGGAGGTGGCAGCTCTGCTGCATCCACAACCCGATTTCCCACTGTCTCCATTGTCTTACTAGATTGGTGGCTTGGACAGTGAATAATAGCAACAGAGAAGGGTAACCAGATGGAATCTAGTAAGGAAAGTATCTCTTCCTTATTCTTGATTTCCTTACCAGTGGAGGTCAGCAGGCCCCTTTCTTAGTAAAGAGAGGTGTGGACATGAGCTGTTGAGAAAGCATAAGGCTGTAATTGAAAATATTAGCTGATTTCCCTTCTGCTATGCACAGGGCATTTGTCAAGGCAACAAACTCTGTCTTCTGGGCAGAAGAGCCAGAGGGGAGGGAAGAAGATTACAGAGTAGAGAGGTAAGGATAGTCCACCACTGATGTCCCAGAAATAGGGGTGTCCTCCACAACAAAACTGCTCCCATCTGTAAAAAGAATCAGGTCAGGGTTTTCCAGCAGGATGTCAGAAAGGTCGGGGCCATACTGACTGGGACTTATCAAGGAGCTGGAAGCAGTGATGCACAGGGAGAGTCAGAACTAGGATCTGGGGGCAGGGTTCAGGGTGGACAATTTAGAGAAAGTGAGGTAAGGATGGGGGAGAAGCAGGATTTGATAATGAATGGGTGATGCTGGTGTTAGAGAGCCACCAGTCAGGAGTAGATCTGAGGAGAGCCTCAGAAGAGTGAGGGACAGAGATAGGGACTGGCCCAGGGAAAGCTTGTCAACCTCCTTCACCAGGAGGGTAGTCGCAGCCACAGCCCTAAGACAGAGGGGTCACCCAGTTGCTACCGAATCTAAGCGCTTGGATAGATAAGCGACCAGCCGATGTCGGGGGCCAAGCATTTGAGTAAGAACCCCTTTCATAATACTTCACAATACAAAAAGATGGAAGGGCTTTGTGACATCCAGAAGAGATAAGGCAGAGGCCTTTGTAAGGACGGTCCTGAAATGATCAAAGGCAGCTTGTTCAGCGGAGGCCCAAACAAGGGGACCCTGTCCTGCTGTGGCGGAATAAAGGGGTTTTATTATCTCAGCAAAGCAGGCGATCCATAGGCAACAGTAACCAGCGGTCCCTAGGAATTCCCAAACCTGCTTTTTAATAGTAGGGACCAGAATAGATAAGATAGGCTGGATACATTTGGAAGAGAGGGAACAGTGGCCAGATTGGAGAACATAGCCCAGATAAAAGACTTTGAATAGGCAGAGATGAACCTTCTTAGCAGAGACCCTGTAACCTAAGGATTGAAGAAGTTGCAAAAGGGCACAAGTTGCTCGCAAGCTGAGGGACTCATCAGGAGCTGCTGCAAGGAGAAGATCATCAATATACTGAACAAGAGAATGATAAGAATGTTCCTTGTGAAAAGCTTGGAGGTCCAGATGGAGAACTTTGACAAATAGGGTGGGGGAGTTTTTAAAGCCCTGTGGCAGCCTAGTCCAAGTGAGTTGCCCTGAGAATTCCCCTTGTGGATCTAAACACTGAAAAGTAAAAAAGGGTTGGCCAGCTAGGCAAGGGATATTGAAAAGAAAGCATCCTTTAGGTCCAGAACAGTATATACAGTGTGAGTAGGAGGCAGCAAGCTGAGTAGGGCACATGGATTTGGAACCATGAGATGGAAACCCATTTGTTTACCTCCATAAGATCCTGAACAGAGTAGAAGTCAGGAAGTTTGCTTCCTGACTGGAAGTAAAGGGGTATTCCAAGGGGACTTGCAGGCTACTAAGATACCAGCATTTTTCAAACAGTTAATGTGAACAGAAATATCCAGGAGGGCTTGCCTTGGCATGGGGTACTGCCTGACAGATACAGGAGAGGCAGTGGCCAGAAGCTGCGCTACCACTGGTGAATGATGAGCAGCCAGGACTGCATGGTTATATTCTACCCATACCTGAGGGAAATCTGCTTGTGGCTGAGAGAGAAGAGGGAAGGGGCAGGAGAGGGTGACAAAGGGGAAGCCGCTAAGGTATGTTCAAACTGGAGGGGTAGGATGACAAAAAGACATTTTAGTGGGAGAATTTAAGGTCAGAGAAGCCTGGTGTTCAGAGAAGGAAATGGTTGCCTGAAGTTTTCAAAACAAGTCCCTACCAGGAAGGGGATATGGGCAGTCTGGAATGACTAGGAAAGAGTAGGTGATGGTACTGTGCCCTAGATAGACTGTATCTTCAGTAGTCCAGGGATAAGAAACAATTTTACCACTAGCACCTTGTATAGACGTAGATTTTGGAGATACTGAACCCAGAGATTTTGTGAGAACAGAGTAGGTAGCTCTAGTATCAACCAGTAATTTGACAGGCTAATCCCTGATTTATAAACATACACTAGGTTCTCTGGGGTCTAGAGAAAGAGAAAAAGAACCAGGACCACCTCAGTCTGCCCCCTCAAGAGAGAGGATATTCTTGGGTCTATTCCGGATCTGACATTTGTTTTTTTAAGGGCCTCTTTCCTTACTATAGGCACACTGGTTTGAGCCCAATGACTTCCATCTATGGAGATGCCAGGGAAAACCCTTAGAGGAGTTGTTTTATTCTCTCATGCTGCTATAACTGCCTGGGTGTACTACTTACCCACTTCCTTAGCTGGTGAGTCTCTGGTATTAAAAACTTTCAGAGTTATCTCAACCAGTTGGGAATATATTCATGCTCTCAAATCCCTCCTGCTTCTGTAGCTTCCCATGTATATCTGGGGCAGACTGACTAACAAATGCAAAATTCACAGATCTATAATTCTCAGGAGCTTCAGGGTCTGCAGTACTGTAAGTTTGGTAAGCCTCATATAAACGTTCTAGGAACACACCAGGGGATTCCTCCGGACCCTGAATAACTTTAGAAATCTTTGTTGTTTTAATAGGCTTTCTGGCTGCAACTTTAAGACCCTGGAGAAGGTATCTATGATAAGCAGAAAGCACAGTACAACTGTGATGGGAGTTAGGGTCCCAGGACAACCTCTCAGAGGGAAAGCTAGCTTCTACCTGATTATGATGTTCTTCTATGGATCCTTCACCAGGTCTGAGTACAGTTATCCTAGCCTCTTGCTTAATCTTATCTCTCTCTTCAGTAGTGAAGGCAGTGGTGAGAAGTTGATGACAGTCATCCCATGTGGGTTGGTGGGTATGAAAAACAGAATCAAGAAGGTTAATCAAGGCTTGTGGTTTCTCAGGAAAAGGAGGATTCTGACTTTTCCAGTTGTATATGTCATTCGTAGAAAAGGGGACATAAACTAAGAAGGGGACCCCCTCTGAGCCCACTATTTCCCTTAGAGGCAGAACAAATTTTTTTGGAGAACTAGAGATGGCTGGATAGATCCCAAAGCACTGAATCAGATTCCACTTCAGGTACAAGAAGGCAAGAGAGCAGGAGGTGATGAAGGGGAAGATGGAGTGGGAAACAGCACAGGAGAAACAGGGGAGGCAGGAGGCAATGGGGCAGAAGCCAGTACTTCCGTGCTAGCTTTACGAAATCCTTGTGTGCAGGGAAGAGAAGAAGAGGAGGTTGGGGAAGCAGAAGGGAAAAGAAGAGAAGCTGCCAAGGGGGCTGGAGCTGGAGACTCAGAACCTTTGAGTACTTCAGGTAGCAATTCAAGTGGGGGTAGGGAGTTTCCAGATAAGAGTAGATACAGGTGCAAATCCAGATACAGCAGGGAAGGGAGATCATCTAAGGGATCTTCAGAAGAGTCCTGTAGGACTTTCTTCTCCAGTTTTGCTTGAGTAACTGGCAATCTACAACCTTTCTTAGGCCAGGAGAGACTTACATGAACTGATGCTGAGTGAAACAAGCAGGGCCAAGAGATCATTATATACTTCAACAACAATACTATATGATGACCAATTCTGATGGACCTGGCCATCCTCAACAATGAGATGAACCAAATCAGTTCCAATGGAGCAGTAATGAACTGAACCAGCTACGCCCAGCAAAAGAACTCTGGGAGATAACTAAGAACCATTACATTGAATTCCCAATCCCTATATTTTTGCCCACCTGCATTTTTGATTTCCTTCACAAGCTAATTGTACAATATTTCAGAGTCCTATTCTTTTTGTACAGCAAAATAACGGTTTGATCATGTATACTTATTGTGTATCTAATTTATATTTTAATATATTTAACATCTACTGGTCATCCTGCCATCTGGGGGAGGGGGGAGGGGAAGGAGGGGAAGAATTGGAACAAGAGGTTTGGCAATTGTCAGTGCTGTAAAGTTACCCATACATATAACCTGTAAATAAAAGGCTATTAAAATAAAAAAAAAAGTTATGAAAAGAAAATCTACAACCTTTCTTGTATGTCCTTGTGGATTGAGTGACCAGAATACAAATGCCATTTTACATGGTCACAGCCCTCAACCAGGAAGGGGGGTAGGAGACAATTTTCAGCCAAACATCAATATAGGGATACTGATCTGGATGGCCGGACTCACCTGTAACTATCTGGTACACCGTTGTGCAATGTCTCTAGCATATGTGCCTTCTCATGGCCATCCCACCCCAAAGGAAGGCCACTCCTTTTGGCAAAACAATTTTAGTTTATCCTTTCTCCACAATATTCCATGATCCCAATATGTCATGATGTTTAAATGTTTCATAGAAATGATTTAAAAGGTTATCAAGTGGAGTTCCCGGCTTTGAAGTGGAATTCCCCATGATAAAGTGTCTGAGTTGATAGAAAGCCTTATACCACTAGGGGTGAATTTCTTCTGGCAGGTTTCTTTGAAGACTGCTTTTTCTGAACAGCTAAACTTTTTCTGTCCCTTTAATGACCAATTGCCAGTTTTCCCAATCACAGTTCTTAAAACTTAACAGAGCTTCTTAAATCAGCAAAATAGATAAACAATTAACACACAAACTATGGGCAAGCTCCTGCTGCCTCAGGAATGATGTGAGGGGAGTTTTTAGGGTAGCAACCTTTTCCTCTCAGGAATTCAAATGGCAATTTTTTAAATAGGTTTCCAAACTCCAGTTTGGTGTGTTCTCTGTCTTCATAAAAAGCACCAAGCTTTAACCAAGTACCCAGAACCCAGAATTGTGTTCTAGGACACCCAGAGTGGTATCAACTGGTTCTCAACATCAGATGGTGCTTTAAAAACACCTAGATTTATTGCCCAAAGACATATTCAGACCAGACAGGTATCTTAAAAGACATGAAGAACAGATGACACTCCAGTGGCTTCCCACTGAGTACCTCCCAGATTATTTACACCTGGCGGTGCTTGTTTTCTGGGGACCCAAAATGCTAGCAATTAAACAGAGAGACAGAAAGAAAGAGAACCAGTTGTGTCTTACAATACCAAGGCCAAATAGAAGTGATCACAATGAGCCTTGCTGAGGCTGAAAACTGCTCTTCTTTGTGGGACTTTTGGAACAAACCAGAATGGCTAGCCTGTCCAACAAAGAATCCAGATCTCAGTGGCTCCAAGGCTCCAGGCAGAGACCTGTAGATCTCTAATCTCTAATTCTGCTTTCTGGTCTCACTGGGGCCTCCAAAATGTAATGCTAGAGAAACAGGCAAAATAGAGAATAAAAAATTTTTAATATTTTGTTGGAGAGCTTAGATTAATTGACTGGACTGGACCGTGTCTCAAAGAACCCAGCAGCAAATGAAAAATTCCAGGGATTTTTATAAGGCTCCAGCTATTAGGGAAACAAAGGCAGGAGTGGAGAGAGCACTGGTGAGTGGGAATTTCCAGGAATGGACCATAAATTTGGTTCCAACAGATTGGAGGTAAAGACCATAAATTCTGGTAAGTTGGGAGTAAAGAAGATGATCAAACTAAAGACAGGAAGTCTGGAACAAAAGATATGCTTACCTATCTCTAAATAAATTAACTGCAATTTATTCTTTATGAAACACTAATAGTCAGGGCTCTCAACCCTAATTTATATCATCCTAATGCTCAGGAAAAACAGGGGGGACATAGCATACTAACTCAGGGAAACATATTATAATTCAGAGAAACTAATGCAGGGAAGCTGAGTTATTATAAATCAGGAAAACTTGAGGCAGAACAATTCAAGGAAACTATGTAGAACAATTCAAGGAGATTATGGCATAACAAAAGTAGTAGCTACTACATCTTCTATAATCCTTATTGTAGCTCCATGATATTTGGATTTATCTTGTTGCTTCCAATATTTCCTCCTTAGTCTGGGGGTTTTGAAACTCTATATTTCTGTGAATTCTCCTCCTGGGATCTCTTTCAAGTGTTAATCAGTGGATTTTTTTTTCTATTTCTACTTTACCTTCTTGTTGTAGAACTTTAGGGCAATTATCCTTGATAATTTCTTCTGATATTGCATCAAGATTCTTTTTTTTATTGTAATTTTCAGGTAGTCCAACTATTTTTTTTCCCTTTTGCTGAGGCAATTGGGGTTACATAGGAAGTGTTAAGTGTCTGAGGCCACATTTGAATTCAGGTCCTCCTGACTTTAGGGCTGGTGCTCTATCTACTATACCACCTAACTGCCCCTAGGCCAACTATTCTAATATTATTTCTCTGTTCTCCAGATCAGTTGGTGTTCTAATTAGATGTTTTGCTTTCTCTTCTATTTTTTTTTTCATTCTTTCAATTTTGTTTTATGATTTCTTGGTGTCTTAGAAAGTCATTCCTTTTGCCCAATTTAGTTTTCAAAGAATCATTTTCTTCTTTAAGTTTTTGAGGCTATAGTTTCAATTGATTGACTTTCTTTTCATAATTTTCTTGGTTTGCTTTTTTTATATATAATTTTTCCTCATTACATTTAAATTTTTTAAAGTCTTTTAAGAGTTCTGCCAATAATTCTTTTTGTGTCTGGGATCATTTGAAGTTTCTCATTGAAAAAAAATAACTTTATTTTTAGCTCTATTACCTTCCTCTGAATATGAACTCAGATCTTTTGTATCTCCATAGTAACTACCTTCTTTTTTCTTTGCTTATTCATTTTTCTTTCTTTCTTTCTCTCTTACTTCCTCTTTTCCTTCCTTCTTCCCCTCTTCCTTCCTTCTTTGCTCATTCATTCTTTCCTTCCTTTCTATTTTAGTCAAGTTATAGTCCTGATATAGTCTATGATGCCTCAAGACTCAAGTCCTTCTGATTATTATTTCCTAAATTTTGTCTTGGTGCTCAAACTTGGGATCTCCCCTCCCCTCCTTTATTACAGCTAGGTCCTTCATCCGAACTGTTCTGCAAATCATCTTGCTCCTGGCTGTCCCTCAGTTGGCTCCAATCAAAGTTGTCCTCTCTGCTCTGCAAACTGAAACCAGGGACTTTGCCCTCCTTCATAAACTCACAGCCAACAGGATCCCTTCACCTGTCTATTCCATTTATCAGGTATTGTTCCACCTAGCCACTGCTCAGGACTCATCTGGTAAGCACCACTGTGCTTGGTCTTCAATCTTCTCTGGCTCATCATTCAGACCCCCCCCCACACACACACACACTGTCTGTAAGAGAAGAGTTCTAAGGCTACCAAGGTACTCCCAGAGCTAGTTGTTTGTTGATTCGGCTGAACTAGCCTGGAGGTGTTTGTACTTAACTCAGGACAAACCTGTGCCTCTAGAGATTGGGCTTTTCCTGAGGTCTTCTCAAATTGTCTTAGGAGGACAACTGTTTTTCAGTGTATTTATTTCTGATCTCTGAGGTAATCTTTTGTAATTTTTTTTTTTTTGTGGAGGAAATTTGGAGAGAACTGAACTACTTCCCAGAATGCTCTTACAATCTCCTTTTAGAGATTTTTCCTGTTTCCCCTAATGAGCTCCTCTATCCACTCTATATTTACTTATCTGGGAATTTTATATTTCTTCTGCCCACACTCATTTTAGAATGTAAACTCCTTTAGGTCTTGGATAGTATCATTTTTGTATTGACATTCACAGGCCTAGCAAAATGCTGGGCACATAGTGTACATTTAATTGATGCTTTCTGAGTGAGAGATTATTTCCTACTCTACTGATTTAATAATTTCTTCTAGCCAAACTTCCTTCAATTGCCTGTCCTACCAATATAGGCATGTATTAATGGTCTCCAGGTCACAGTCATTCCAAGTCTGGCAGATTCTACTTCTAATAACTCTCAAGTTAATACATTATACTAAGAGAAAATGGGCAATCATCCACATACTTGTCAAGGGGTTATCATTCTTCAAAGACCCATAGCCTTCTTTTGGAATATTTACATTTAAGAAGATTTTGTCTTTTGGCTGAAGAAACTGTAAAATTGAAGAAATTGTTAAAATGTGTAAGAAATAGTGGAGGTAAGGGTGAAGACAATTGAAAGAATCAAATGAGATAATATTTGAAAGATATTTTACAAACTTTAAAACCTATAAATATTGTTTGTATAGCTAGAATTTGGTAAATGACATTTCAAAAATCATCAACCCTATCCCTAATTCATATTTTCTTTCTGCCTTAATACAAAGAGAATCAGGTTGAAAATTGGGGACCAAAATTATTTTTAAAAACAAAAATCAAACCTTTTGTTAAGCATTTTTATGCCAAGTACTAGGCTAAGTGCTGAGTAAAATAAACAGCTGCTACCTTCAATGAGATTTTATTTGCCTGGGAGATCATGTACATAGATATGTGAATACACTATGAACTAACTCTAATTGAAATAGTCTTGAACATAATAATATTTGGAAGGATTAAGGGTAGAATTCTGCAAAAACTCAATTCAGAGAATGAGGAGGATGTAGAAAGATAGTAATTAAACTGATTTGTTGTTCAATATCAGTATGGAGAAATAATTGGAAAAAACAAAATAAAAGCCTTACTGTAACTATGTAGAGAATTTAATAAATCTATAAATTCCTGAAAGAATTGAAAGAACTGAGTTCCAATGTACCATGTGAATTCCCTTCTGATATATTGTATTAATTCTTATTAAGGATAAAATATTAAAAATAGGGATAACCTTCCTATGAAATTTTAAGGAGATATAAATACAAGAAAAAAGAAAGTCTAATGGAAAGTCCTAAGTAGGCAGACTGTCCAGAATTCTAGATCTCAATAGTGAAAGAACTAATATTTGAACATATGGGGTGATAAAGTGACCTCAGGGTATTAGAAGTCCTGCAAAGAGGTAAGAGAGTCAAAATATAGGAGGACCAAAGACAAAACTTGCTTAGTTGCCTAACAACTTTGTCCTGGTGATAATGAATCATCTCTGCAGTGCGTGTTCATCTTTGTATCATCCCAAACTGACCACTATAGCAAAAATCCATCTTTTTCAATATCAATAATCTCCTGGTGTTGATAATTAGGTGAAAATCATGGAATAACCTGAAACTCAGAAGAACTTCAGTCTCAAATAATCCAAGGGGCAATGGAAAACACATTATGATAAAACTAAGCAGAAGGCAGCAGATTATCAATGATAACTTGCTCCTGAGAAGTGAACTTGTAAGCCTGGAAAAATGCAGCCTCACTGGGAAACCAGGAGGAATATTAAATAACTGGCTCATATGCTCCTCTGAGTTGGAATATGATCTCTGACACTTAATATGCATAGATATACACAGACATATATATACATATATGCATGTATACATGTTCTTATTTAACATAAGGACCTTTCCACAGACCTCCTCCTCTCCTGGGCTAGGGGCAGAGGAGAGAGCTCCACATGATTCACCCCCTTCCTCACTCTGCTGCCTGGCAGCCAGAACCTTGTGAGTGCCTGGAGCAGAGGACCCCTGGTGAGGAGCTGTACCAACTGCCTCCACAGGTGCTTCGACCTGCTGCAAACCCTGCTGCCACCTGCAGAGGGTCAGAGCCAGAGGTCCTGTCAGCCCTTGCCTGGGAATTGAATTTGCATAATGCAAATAGATAAAGCTAGAACATAGAGAGTTCTAGCTTCTAAATGGACCATTGTGCAGACCTCTATGTACAGCCACTATTATATAAAGGAAATTTGTCCCAAGATATGAGGAAGGAAGGAACCTCCTGATGGAGGAAAGGGAGGGCACATGGTTCAAATGCATGTGGGGACCCAAAACAGACACTGGGTGGGGGATGAGAGAGAGGATTTGTTGGCAGACTTATTCAAAAGTTTCCTCTCTAGGGGGTTAGAGGGCTCAAATCAAGTCCTCAGTCATATAATGGTGGTAGTGGTCTTTCCTCTTTCACTCAAGGGGTTTGTTTTCAGGGTTTTGTTTTTTAATTTTAGGTTCTTTTATGGAAGAAGGGAAACTGGGGACAAAGCAGAGGGATAGATGCAGAAAGAGAGAGTTCACTGTATTATACAGTAATCTTTAACAAAGACTTGGGGGAATGCAGATTTCTTTCAGAATTTTTTAAGTGAAGTCAAATTTACTTCATATGAATTTGCATAATGCCAGAACTGTCTGTACATATAAATGTATATAAGTCTATGTGCATGCATATATGCACATGTATAAGTATATGTAGATGCATGTAGGTGAATGGATAGATGGGTGTGTGTGTGTGTGTGTGTGTGTGTGTGTGTGTATGTTTGTGCTAGCTTTCAGACTATCCAGGATATATTAAAAGAACTAGAGAAATACTTGAAGTATGTTTGACAGATCTTTTATAGAGGATTTAGCCAAGTGGATGGACAATTGTGAAATCATTGAGCTATTTAACTCTGGGAGTAGAAAATGAGTCAGAAGGAAATTTGAATTTGAAAAACTTGATGAAATCCAGAAAATGCTGTTCTTCTATAGAGGCAAGTATAACTAGGAACACAAGTTTTGGATTTGAAGACATAAGTCATTCATTAGCTAGAGAGTCGTGAAGGCAATGTGGTACAGAGGAAAAAGCACTGGAGTTAGAGACATGGGTTCAAATTCTACCTCTCAGGCATTTTACCTCTTGTGGCATTGGGCAAGAAATATAACTTCCTCAAACCTTTGTTTTCTCAATTATAAAATGATAAAAGTTGGACTTGATGGATTTTGAGATCACTTTCAGTTCTTACTGAGCAATCCCTAGAAGATCCATTACTTAAGTGTAGTATTAGAAATATCAGCAAATATTACATCTTATTTCCTTTTAAACTGACTTCTGGGATCCCCAATATCCTCATCTGCAATATGGGGATATGAGCAATCATAAGGCAGAGGTACTCGTATAGAAGGAAGCAGGGGCCAGAGAAGACAAAACAAATGAAAAACTCAGTGTACATAAACAGATACTTTTTAGCACTGGTTGGTTGACATGGTTCCTCAGATAATTACTTACTGTATAGTTTTTTTGTCACCACAAGATAAGAATAGCCTTTTTTTTTTTTTCAGTTCACTGATCTGATAAAAAATTAATTAAAAAAATATCCCTTTGGGGTTGATTTGATCTTACCTGTTAATGTTATTGCTTTCACTATTTCAAGACTATAATTTCAGCCTTAAATAATTTATTGAGTTTCTTTCTATTCCTCTGAATTATTTTACACATATACATATATATGTTCATATATACACATATATATGTGTATATATATATATACACATTATATATACACCTTCACATAAAAATACAAATACTATATGCTTAACCATTGGTACACACAAACCCATAAAAACACAACTGTACAAAAATCAAGATATATAAACAAAAATATACAATCTCAAAAACACATATCATAATTAACATATACAATCTCATTACCCCTTCAGACATAGGTATATCTAGACAAAACAACTTTTCAGAAAAATCCACATACACCCCATATATTCACATATAGATGCACACAAACACACATAGGTTCCTTTAGACTCTCATGTAGGATCACTAGTATATAATCTCATTGACCACAGACACATATGCAAAATACACATAAGCATAAGCATCCATTTGTTTAGACAAGCACTGTCAATCCACTATATACAAATTTACATAATCATATATACATAAACATACACACATAGACACACTCCATGCCTTCTACAGAAACAGGCACATTACACACCTAAATAAACACAACTATGCATGTGCCTCACCTGCTGATGTCAGTTCTCTAACAAAGCTGACCCAGGTTTCATCCTCAACTCCTGCTCACTTACCTAAAACAAACTGAATTGCTAGAATCTTTCCAGTCATAAATGATTCCTCTCAAGCTTTCCCCTCACCTTTTCTTTTACACAGACCTCTTTTCAGCAGTAATTGCTCAGCTTGAAACTGTTCCTGACTCCTTGTGCCCTAAATTTAACAAACTGCCTAGGCAACCAGGAATGACTTTGGAAGGCCATTTAGAAAGCCATTAATAGGTCCAAATCCAGACAGACTAATGGCACCAGAGACCACACAGGAGCAGGAAGTTCCATCTAGAAAGGTGCATAGTGAAGTGGAGAAGACAGAAAAGAAAGGAGGCAATCCTTGAAGGTGTCTCTGTGTCCCTGTGTCTCTGGAGGTAGCTCTACTTGGACTGATTTGGGAAACTTCAGCCCTGTTGTCTCTAGCATCTTTGTTAGGGATGAACCTTGATAAAGTCATTTACAATAAATCAAGCTTATATAAAACTTTATCATCAATAAAACATTTTGATCACAACAACTAAAACAGATAAAGTATTGTTATGAGCATTTTAATCAATTAAGACAGGGAGATTCAGAGAAGTGAAGTCACTTGGCAGTATTTGGAAGATGAAGAACTAGATTCAAGCTAATCAACTCCAAATTCAGTGGATGACTGGCATCTTTAATGTTCAACCAAGCTCTAAGTGGTCTATGGCACCTGCTTCAACTGCCTTAGCGACCGTGGAACAAATTGCTTTCACACACCCATTCCATCAGTGGAAGTCTTCACATCTTTGGATAGATATGTCCCTAACTCACCGATGGGTTTCAGACCCCTTGGACATCCTCAGCCTGGTTTAGCTCATATAGTAAAAAGTTTTACTTGGGTATGGCCACTATGCAAGCCATTCTTTCTTGGAACTACAGGAGAATTAGGTGAATCATGTGGACTGCAAAAGTAGAAAATGCCCCTGAAAAGGACTAAACAGCCCTCAAACCAGAGGCACTAATCTTTCTTAAGCACATCCTCACTAGAAATGCTATAAAAGAGATCCTCTGGATGCTTTGAGGGATTGGTTTGTACAATCTCTGATGTCTCTTCCAACTCCAAGATTCTATAAATTTTTTAATATACAATAGTAAAAACTAGAAAAATATTTAGAATAAAAAAATTAGAACAATTAATTGGAAAAGAGTTTAGAGTTTAGTAAGTTTAACACATTTATAGATTTTAAAACTGAGGTTTAGAGAATTAAAATGTTTTCATATCTTATAAAAATAGGAGCAGGTATTTAAAACTGTCATTGAAGTTTCCCAGTTTGAGTTCCATGAATCTAAGGAGAATCTTGCTCACCATGAAAGTTATAAAACTCGTTAATGAGTAGCCAGATTCAAAGGGAAATAAATTTATTAGTGCACTAAAGAAGAACAGTTAGGCCATGAATACCATCAACTTTTGGGGGCACAAATTGGGTTTTTATAGTGTTTTAGAGTATGTGGCTAACCAGTGATATTACACAGCATGATGGAAATGAAGGGAATATGCAAGCTTTGGGGTCACAGCAGTCACCTGCTAAAAATCTGGTTGGTTTCTGTGGAAAATGCATTTTTCTTAGTTGGTTAGTCTGATCAGAATTATCTCTACTGGTAGGAAATCTCTAAGATGGTAGAAGCCTTTAAAAAAAAGAATTAAAGAATTATTCTTGTTTATCTTGTTGTCATCAATAGGGAGGAAAGTAAAATATAAACTCCATAATCTTATACCTTTAGTTTTAGAAGTTACTTTATCTGGGGAATAGATGTCAAAGTCAAAATATACAGACTCATCCCCCTCCTCCACAAACTCAGCTTTTCAGATCTATGGTCGGTGTTCTTAACAGTAGACTGCACTGATCATTTATCCATAGAATGCCAGAGCCGGAAGAGACCTTTGAAAATAGAATTGTTGAACAAAGGTGGCATGGGGGCCACCATTGAGGGAAGTAGGGCTTTAGAATATAGTGGATCTTATTATGGACCTATCAACTTAGATGGGGAAAATCATATTTTTATTTCAATATAATTTGTTTCTTTTGCAATCCTATATGTTTTATTTTTTTTCATTTAAAAACATCGACCTGAAAAGAGTTTAATAAGCTTCAGTAAGCTGCTAAAGGGATCCATCACACATGTCAGTAATGCTGATCTAATCCAAACCAAGTGAAGTGAATTCTGTTGCAAGGTCATGCAGCAGGCAGAGCAGGATGAATCTTGTGCTTTGTTCATGGGAGAACATGGTATCATTTAGCAAGCCTTTACCGCTGTTTGTTTCAGTACCTGCTACTCATCTTTCTTCCAGATATTGTATGATGCTAGAAAAAAAAAAAAAGTGTGTGTGTATGGGGGAGCAAGGTGTGTGGGGATGTGGGGATGTAGAGGTGTTTGAGGGGGTGTGAGGGGTAGGTGTGCAGGCATTCCCTATGCTCAAGCAATTCAAAATCTCTTGAGAGATAAATGAACTGGAAGGCACTAGAAACAGAGGAGAAAAGAGAATGTAGATATTTGTCCTGAAGATAATATAAACAAAGGTATTAGGAAGAATTACAATTAATTGATAAATAGTGAGTTCTCCATCATTGGAAATATTCAAGCAGTATCTAGAAGACCTTTTTGTTAAGAAAACCATAGGTTAAAGTTTATTTCTTGTGTCACAGACTTCTCTAGAAGTCTGGTTGAAGCCTATGGACTCCTCAAAATAATGCTTTTTTAAATGTTTAAAACAAATTACAAAGAATGACAAAGGAAACACATTATGCTGAAATACAGTCATCAAGACATTTTTTTTTTAATTCCCTAGGTTCTAACTTAAAAAGCTGTGCTGTAGAGGTTGGGAGATTGGACTAGAGGCTATTGTGGAAAAGGCCAAGAATTGAGAATTTAAAAATTGAGTTTGAATTCTGACTTTATATCTTGACAACTCTGGCATCTTGTCTTTATGAGCTTCAGTTGCTTCTTAGGAAAAATGAAAGGGCTGATGTACATGATATCTTTTAGTCCTAAATTATTTGACCCTATGACCTCCAACGACCCTTTACATCCTAAGATCCTGTTCCTTGCATTTAAAAAATCAATTAGAGACCAATTCAAGAGAATATAAAACCAGGTGCAGTTTGTGTAGGGGGAAATACTCTGAAATAAGGATAAAAAGGGAGAATAAAAGAAAAACACTCCCCAGACAGAAGCAGACCTGCTGAGTAGCCACACAACAAAATGTGGGATAATGAGCATTTTTTTTTGCCTCCTGTTCCTTCCCCCTCCCTGGGCCAAATTTAATCCTCAAAGGTTAATGCTTCACAATAATGTTAGTGACCTTTTCATTGGTCCTGTTTCAGCCACTTAGAGTAAATTGCATTCTCTGCTGTCTGAAAGGTACTCAGATATGTCTAGATTGAATTTGAGAGAATTGTATCAAATTCAAGTCATAGAGACAGGAAGGCCACATAACAATGCAATAGAGGTAGTGTGGTCATGTGGTTTGGGAAGGGGAAAGGATTTACAATAAAAACCGAGAGAGTACACTGCATCCTTTTTTGTTACCCTGGACCAATCACATAATAATGAATGTTAAATTATATATTAAGTACTTATTCAGTACCAAATTAAAAAGATTTAATATAATATTAAATTATATATTAAGTACTTATTCAGTATTTGACTCAGATATTCTCTGGATCTCAGTTTCCCTATCTGTAAAATGGAGAGAATAATACATGTATTTCAAGGGATTGTTGTGAGGAGAATGTTTGTAAGTCTTAAAATACTCTAGAAAGAAACATTATCTCTGGAATTGAGGTAATAATCTCTTTCCTGCCTCACTCTCAAGAGTTATTGCCCCAATCAAAGAAGATAATGGATGAAAACCACCCCATAATTGCAAAGTACTCCATAATGGGAGCTATTATTCCAGCTGGCTGTTAACTAATCCTTGTTAAGGACTCACAGAACTTCAGCTTGTGTGGGATTTGAGAGATCATCTCTGACCCTTTTGATTTATAGATTCTAAATGTTGTAGGAGCTCCCAGGAGGAGGAAATTTGTCAGGGGGTAGGCAGGAATCATAGGAGTTAACGTAGGAAAAAATAATGAGATGATGTTTGAGTTTCCTCATACAACAAATAAGAAAACTGAGACCTAGAAAAGTGAAATGATTCTTTCAAGCTCATACTCAAGATTCAAACCCACATCTTCCTTAGACCACAATAAACCAGTGTTCTTACTAATAAGTCATACAATATCCATGAGAGAGGAAACAGAGAAAGAACTAGGACAAGCTCATCCTTGGCTTCTGATTCCAAGTCTTTTTCTTTATTTTCTTTTCCCATGTGTGAGATGGGTGCTAGACCTCCCCCCCCCCCCCAATTTCCCAAATTAACTAATCAGAGACATCTTCAAGTACAAAGAGAAAGTATTTATTTAGTCCCTGCAGAGAGAGGCCCAGGCAAGCACACCTGGGAGGCATCCCAGCTTCCACCATATGTGGTCGTGGAACCTCATCAGCTTCTGTCTTGTTGGAGTTTAAATAGCAAAAGACCCACGCCTTTTCCTTGGATAGACTAAAAGGAAATAACTATCCTTGACTAAAGGTTACCAATGTTGTCTGCTTACTGTGAGTCATGTCACATCCTATAATTTCACTAACTTCATGTGACTTCTGCATCCCAAGGGTCAAGGCCTGATCTTCTGGCTCTAGGAATAGGGATCATGTGACTCAGGCTTAGTCAGTCCCATTCACCCATATACCACACTAATCTTGACTTAATGTCATATTAGAGAAAATAGGGAGGTTTAGTCTGGGGAAGAAAAGACTTAGGGAAATAAAATATTTGTCATCAATTATGGACAGTGCTGTCCCATGGAAAAGGATTAGATTTGTTCTGCTTTACCCTTGAGAGCAAATCTAGAAGCAATGGATGGAAGTTGCAATGAGATAAATTTAGTCAAGATGTAAAGGAGTGGGGAAGGGTGGGACTTTCTAACAACTTAGGGAATCCCAAAGTGAAATGAATCATTTGAGAAGACTGTTAGTGGTTTCCCAGGAGGGTTGTGAGGCCCATATGAGATAAAGGATGTAAAGCATTTTGTAAATTTTAAAGTGCCGTATATATGGTTAACTTTCAGTCTGGTGATGACTTTATTCCATGAGCCTTTTCATGCATTCCTCCTGAGTTCAAGCAATATTGATATAGCAATGCAATTATAGCTAGCAGGGGTGAGGGTCGGGGTGTTATGTACCTACTTTTTAAATCTATCATTAATATTTATTGATTAGAAAACCAGCAAGACAATAAATCAATCCCTCATTTATAGTGATACCAGATCTCTTGTGTAAATGCGCACAATGATTTAATAATCGGCTCTCCCAAGCAGGTTAGAACTGGAAGTCTTCTCATTGGAGGTCTTTAAGGAAAAGCTGGATGGCCTTTTTCACAAATAATGTAGGAAAAATTCTTGTTTAGGTCCACCATGGACTACATGAGCTCGGAGTACCCTTCCAGCTGTGAGATCATGATTCTGTAACTTCTGGTCCAGGAAGAAAAAAATATGATTATGTTCAGCCTTTGGCAGAATGGAAAGCTGCTGGTGGGCCAGTGTTTGCTGGGCATAGAGATGTCTTTGACCCTTCTGTGACAGGATGTGATGAGTAATACACAACCCATTCCCAGAGATTTTCAACCATGCACAGCACTCATTCGTAGTTTTATTACTTTTTATTCTTCCAGCCTCTGGCACTTCAGCTTTTCAAGTTCCAGCCCCCCATTAATTGGTAGATCTCCCACTGATTCCTGATTAGCTGCC